>NC_137829.1:41605273-41607773 GCF_963921795.1 Nannobrachium achirus | reverse complement strand
TGCCGCGCGGTGAAAAAAACGTCCCGGATGCGGCACGCTGCATGCAGTTATATTGGAATCCGTATAGTGGACTCCGTAGGAGACGCTTGTTTTCTGTGATGACGACAGAGGCGTGCCGTCTCAGGCGACCTTGAGGTCGCATGAGCCAACTCAGCGCCTGCTATTAAGGACAGAATAGTAAATCTTCATCCCCCCGACTGCGCGGTCCAAGTGAACACAGCGGAGCGCTCCCGACCTCCGCTCCAGCCAATCACAAGCTGCAGATTCTAATTTATTCACCCCCGTATCCTACGCACTCCATTATCGCATACAGTTGGCGCTTACTGCGACACTATGCGCTGCACAGCCGCCGGCAGCCAGTGTGTGCTCCCCTTAAATGTGCAACATTGTTTTCTCACTCAACCAGTGTATAGAGGGATTATGCACATTTCTAAAGTGACAATTTAAGGACTTTTTAATACCTCTAAAATGACAAATTAAACATTCTCCAAATTGTCAAAATAGCCGATAGAGGCGTTGTGAGCATGTAGATCGGCTTTTTTCACATAGAACCGTATACAAAATGTAATGCCCCAACTCTTAATGCTCGTCAGGGTGGGGGCTGGTCCCCAGTTAAAATGCGAGCTAGTTTTTGCCAACGAACCAAAGTACAACGGGGGCGCGGGGGGCTATTATTGTATCCATTTGGGAGATGCAAGAGAAAGGAGTGCTTGTTTTCAGCGTTGATGACAGAGGCGTGCCGTCTCAGGCGACCTTGATCCACGCGAGACACTGCCGAGCGAGCGGTAGCGAGCGAGTCGCTGTGACGAGCGTTGCGAAGGTCATGTGAGCCGACTCCGCCGGCACCTCCGCGCTAGCCTGGCTTTGCCAGACTATATACTAATGCAGCTAACTAACTGCAGTATAACAAGTATACCTTGTTTTAACATGGGTGGATTGTTTAGCTGTGCTAGGCTACCTCCGCGCGGTCCAAGTGAACACAGCGGAGCGCTCCCTACTGCCCCCTTGCCCACCGGCCCCCACCGTTGTGCTTAGGTTCTTTGGCAAACGCCAGGTTGCAGTTAAAATATGATTATTTTGGGGGTCACGGCCTAAACATGTTGAGAACCACTGCTCTAATTCAATCTGAATGAGGGATCTGAGACCACATGGACACATTGCGTCGTCCCCCCCAACCCCCCCCTGCTTAATTCACTTAACCTACGACACTGTAAAAACCCTCGTGGTGATTTAACCCGGAGAGTGTAAAGTTCACCAAATGGACGCACGTAAAGCTCAATTTTCAACACTCTCAGAGTTAAATGAACGCCGAGGAGGACGTGGCCGTGTCGACACGCGCAACTATCATGGCCTAATACTGAATGAGTGCACACTTAGGATAGACTCCCTGACCCTCTCTCCCTTTTCCCCCCACTCCCCCCATCTCGCTCTCTGCCTCTCCTGCTCGCTCACTCTCTCCATCCCACACACACACAGACACACACACACACACACACACACACACACACACACACACACACACACACACACACACACACACACGTTTGCATTCACACACAAAATAGAGTCGGCTGTTGGCAGTCACAGGGGTTTTATTTCCAGACCGATCTTTGTGCGTGTGTGTGTGTGTGTGTGTGTGTGTGTGTGTGTGTGTGTGTGTGTGTGTGTGTGTGTGTGTGTGTGTGTGTGTGTGTGTGTGTGTGTGTGTGTGTGTGTGTTTGTGCGTGCGTGCGTGCGTGCGTTGCGTGCGTGTGTGTGGAAAAGCAGTAAAGTTACGGAATGTCCAGTCAGCAGTGGAGGCTGCCTCTGTGTGTTGGAGGAGGAAGCGAAAAGCCTTGTGCTCCAACACGTCTGATCGCTGGTCCTGTGGTTTTAAAAAGCAGCCTGGAAAGACGGAATGCAATTATAAGCGAATTAGGTTGGCGAATAATTTTCAGGACGGCAAAATGTGTTGTTGGTGTGGAGGGTGAAGGTGTTTATGTAACAGGAGTATGTGGTTCACTTGTATAGGGCAGAGGGAGAGGAAATTGTTTATTAGGAGGAGAACGCGCCACACACACACAAACACTAATGCATAGATTCACGTTGCACGTGAGTATAGGTTTTAGGCCACGTACACTTAACACCATGAGGGTTACTGCTGATGGGTGCGTAGCGTGGTACCGACACGCATTACTCCGACGTTGCGTTCGTCCGATCCTCCCCATTAGTGATGGGCAATCCCTAGGGCTGTCACGATATGACATTTTACATGACGCGACGCGTTCACGGTCACGGTAATGATCGTTCAAACGATTCGTTCACGTTCACCGTTCATTGCGCGATCGTCCCGTGAAAAACTCTATAGTGGGAGCGTTTTTATTACAGGGCGCGTAGCACAGCCTGCCCTCCTGTCCTGTGTGCCGGGGGGCGATTAGGGGGAGGGGGGTACCAGTAAGACTCCCTAATCCACAAATATCACAAATATCACAACCTCCACCTCTCACGTCATACGGGTAGC
>NC_137829.1:41602130-41605073 GCF_963921795.1 Nannobrachium achirus | reverse complement strand
ATATCACAACCTCCACCTCTCACGTCATACGGGTAGCCATAGTTACACTTGGAATGTTGAATCTCCATATATGGAGATAACCTACGCATCACACAAAGTCTGACCTCACCAGCCCATACTTGGGCATGGACGACTTATATCTCCATATACGGAGATGGCCATATATGGAGATACGATGACATCACAGAGTCCACAGCTGATGATGTGGCGTGATGTCATACAATACACAAACAAGCCCTATATAAAGGGGCAATTCTCACCAGGGAAGAGAGCATTGCCTGGAATGTTGAATCTCCATATATGGAGATAACCTACGCATCACACAAAGTCTGACCTCACCAGCCCATACTTGGGCATGGACGACTTATATCTCCATATACGGAGATGGCCATATATGGAGATACGATGACATCACAGAGTCCACAGCTGATGATGTGGCGTGATGTCATACAATAAACAAACAAGCCCTATATACTGATGCGATACGATGACATCACAGAGTCCACAGCTGATGATGTGGCGTGATGTCATACAATAAACAAACAAGCCCTATATACTGATGCGGAGATATGAGCAGGGCAAAGGTGTGACGTGTGACGTGTGACCGACCGACGGACGGCCGGTGGAGGTTTTCATAGTAAACTGCTCCCTGACGGTCGCAATGAACGAAATCGTGAACGACACATTTTAAGGATTTGAACGAATCGTTCACAAGTCTTGCTAATGATTCGGTTCTTATGAACGAATGACTCATGAAGCATCACTACTCCCCATTACTAACCCTATCTCTAACTAGGGCTTTCACCAACTAGTCCACTAGTATAACCACTAGTCGAGCGTGTTGGTACTAGTCGAAAAGTAATTTTTCGTTAACATGTTTTATCATTTTTTAATATGTATTTCATTTCGATTATAGTTATAGTTTTCTTTTTACTGACCGGGTACCGTCATTAATTCGGCTGTTCGGTGCCACCGAGATTTTGACTCCCCTAACCGAACCAAAATAATTTCGGCTCTGAATCGGCCCTTACCCTAACAGTACGGCGAAGCCACGTAGTCGGAATAATGAGACGTCGGACGGACGTATTCCTCCCACTGCTTGATGTACCTGCATGGCTTCACTGACCTGGTTTACATGTCCCCCGGAGAAGATATACTGTAAAAAAAAAGAATGGAGTTGAAAGAAGGACTGCAGAACAGCGGAGAGGAGAGGAGAGACCAGAGACGTGCAGAGAATGTTAGACCTTTGGTGAAAATATTGAAAATAGCCAACCTCCAAGCTCACAACGCGTCGCAGCTGCGACGCGTTGTGAGCTTGGAGGTCGGCTATTTTCAATACTTGATATCACACTAAACTAAGCATAATCATGTGAATACTGGAGATGTGGCGTAACGGCATGGATTTCTACACAGAGAGGGCAATTCTTTCAACATAAGATGCTGCATTCAAGTTCAGGAGAGTTTTGACAAGGCAATTCTCTTGAATGCTGCCTTCAGGTATGGCATGGAAAGAGGGGCATTTTAATTTCTTTCACCATAGTAAAAAAAAATCACACCCAATGTGAAGTCAGTGGTGGTCGTGCTTGCACAACGTCTTCAATCAATTGGTAATTGGTGATGTAATACAGGCTACACACACACACATTGCTATGGCAAAACGCTGAGGAAAACACATTGCTATGGCAAAATGCTGAGGAAAAGTGGCTACAGATAGGTCTAGGATTTTGTAATATGATGTAATATGGCTACGCACACACACATATTGCTAAGGCAAAACGCTGAGGAAAACACATTGCTATGGCAAAACGCTGAGGAAAAGTGGCTACAGATAGGTCTAGGCTTTTGTAATATGATGTAATATGATGTAATATGGCTACACACACACATTTTGCTATGGCAAAACGCTGAGGAAAACACATTGCTATGGCAAAACGCTGAGGAAAAGTGGCTACAGACACACTCACAGCCACTCTCTCACACGGTTTACCACCGCTCAAAAAACTGCCTTCATGGTCTGGAGATGGCACTTTTTTCAGACGGATAAAAGGGCAGGGGCTCAAGCCCCCTTTGATGTCTATGTGTGCACGTGCCAGGGAGAGACATTTCACCAGGGTGATGATGACGAGTAAGAAAAGAGAGCGTTACACAATGAACTGTGAGGGGAAAGAGAGGGATGGATGGACAGACGGATGGATGGATGGATGGATGGGAAAAGAAGGCAGGGAGGAGGGAGGTGAGAAGGGAGGATGCCCAGGTGCGTCACAAGGGGAGGAAAGTGGGACTGAGTTACTAGGGCCCAAGGTGGAGGGGCCTTAATTATAGCTATTGAAAAATAGCAGATATACAAGCTCACAACGCGGCACCAAGTGCTGCGCTGCGAGCTTGAAGATCTGCTATTTTTTTAAAGTCGTGAAAATGTGTGCAAATCTTTTAATATATGTATTTTTTAAGCAAACATTTGTAACTAAAATTTTGCTTCTGGGGGGTCCCTGGAACTAAATATTTTAAGATGGGTGTCCGTGGTCAAATATATATAATTTTGGGGGTCCTTCACATGAAAAGGTTTGAGCACCACTGACACAGAAACATAGGTTTTTCCCAAAAAAAACCTTAGAAGGATTTGAAATTTTCAAAGACTTGCGCGAATTTTCACGATTAAAAAAAGAAAAAAAATAGCAGATCTACAAGCTACGAGTGCCGCACTGTGAGCTTGTACATCTGCTATTTTTCAATAGTTAGCACAACATAATGCATAATAATGCGTTCCCATTCACGCAGTGAATGCTTGTACCCAGGGCCCAGAATTTGGTGTGACACCCCTGGATGCCAGAGGTGTGTTGGAGGAAGAGGAGGGTGTGGTGCAAGAGGGCAGACAGGGGAGAGAGAGAGAGAGAGAGAGAGAGGAGGAGGTTTGAAAGGTAAGGGGGGGGAGGAGAGACAAAT
>NC_137829.1:41502130-41597130 GCF_963921795.1 Nannobrachium achirus | reverse complement strand
CCCTTTTTTCAGCGTTTCACCCGTGCAGCCCTGTCCTTGCAGTATTCTAATGATTCATATTTCACATGTGCCGCCTTTTCACCCGGCCCCTGCCAACACACACACACACTGCTTCAGGGACAGCTCTGCTTCCTCCTCTCCATCTTAATTGACGGAGGAGATACTGGAGGTGGCTGCTGAGAATACGGTAGGTGGCTGAGGTGCAGCCGCCGCCACCCCCACCTTCCCCCCACCCCCCCCGACACCCCCCGGGAAAACCCACGCGCGTGCACATGACACACTAGGGATGGGATGATATGAAAATTTCATATCACGATTATTGTGACCAAAGAAATCGTGATTTACGATATTATCGCGATAATCAAAATATCACCAACATCCATTATCCCTGGGGCGGAACATTTGCCAAAAAATAGCAGATCTACAAGAGCTTGTAGATTGGCTATTTTTTTTGGCAAGGAGATTTGGCAGAGAGTGAAAAAAAGACTGTATCAAGTACGTATATTATAAGTACGTTTTAACCAATAGAGGGTTTAAATGTTACTGGATATGCAGCTCGGCAAATAAAAGGTGAATTGATCCCAGTGCATGACGGAGGATTTCACGATAAATTTAATCTCCGCGATATATGATTTATTGTGAGTGGTTTTTTTTTATCACGATAAACGATAATATCGCTTATCGTCCCATCCCTAACACACACAAACACAAACACAGAAAAGGACCGCTCCAAAAATTCTCGTGTGCGAACGCGCGTACGTGCGCTGCGGGTAATTAAGTTGTTGATTCGTCGTGGGGTCATGGGAGTAACGCGGCAGAGACGAACAGAAATGATGAAATGAAGGAAAGAGATGCTTTTAGATGAGAGAACACAATGCCTCCCTCCTTCTGCCCCCTCCCCACTCCTCTCTCTCTCTCTCTCTCTCTCTCCCTCTCCCAGGGGCGTCAATTGGGTATGGCATGGGTATGCAGCTGCCAGGAGGGAAAATAAAAATTAAATATAAATCCACGAATGTCTCTATGTCTATCTGTTTTGGTTATTATGTTGTTAAATTACAGTAAAATAACTGCAAATGCAAAATGTAACAAAATGGTCACTTTAACAAGGTATTATAATTATATTCTCCACACTTGTATTCTCCCCATCTTGACAAAATGGTATATTCCCAGGTTTCCGCAGGTCAGCTGCACAGGTGCAATTCATGTTAATTGTGGCACGTTTACTAACATGCAAGTTTAGCTGCACTTTGAACAACCATTCCAGGCTGCCATATCCAGCTCAAGAAAACCGTAGAAAACGGGGAAAAAAATAGAATGTACTTCTTAAAATAAATGTATCATGCTTGTTGCACAATCCTAAGGTTTGGCAACATGACTGGTGTATTGCCCACGCACCTTCGCGCTGCGTGTTTGGCAACATGACTGGTGTATTGCACACGCACCTTCGCGCGCGTGCAATACACCAGTCATGTTGCCATACCTTAGCTTTTTCTGAACTGACGCCACTGCCCTCTCTCTCTCTCTCCCTCTCCCTCTCCCTCTCCCTCTCTCTCTCTCTCTCTCTGTCTCACCTTCCCTAACCCCACATCTCCGCCCCACCCTCCCCTCCCTCCCCTCATCTCTCTGTCTGTCTGCCTCTCTTTTGATCTCCGGCTCTGTCCCACACTGCATATTAAGATGCCCAGGCCCCCCTGTTTGGTATTCTGGGGCGGGCACCATGCGATGCCAGTCTCCATATCCTCTCCTGCTTCTCTTCTGAAAGAGAGCAAAAAAAAGAAGAAAAAAAACCCTCTGTCTGTCTCAAGATGCTTATCCCACTAAATGGGTCTGAAATAGCTGGAGAACAGGAGGGGTGGTGGGTGGTGGTGGGGGGGGGGGGGGGGGGGGGGTAGAGGGTGGAGAGGAGAGAGAGGTATTAGACACACCACAGACAGAAGGGGGAGGGTGTGTGTGTGCGCGTGTGTGTGCGTGTGTGTGCGTGCGCGTGTGTGTGCGTGTGTGTGTGTGTGTGGTGTGTGTGGTGTGTGTAGGGGAAGAGAAGCAGAGCGATGGAGCTGATTTTAGCTGAGAGGATAATTAAACGCTATTATCACAATGGGCCAGTAATACAGCCAGCCTGTACGCAGCAGAGAGAAGCCCAGCCCTCCATGTTTGCCTTACCGAAGGAGGGAGGGAGCAAGGAATGAGGGAGGGGGGGGGCACAGATTAACAGGCGAAGGAAGAGCAAGAGAGAGAGAGAGGGAGAGAGAGAGAGAGAGAGAGAGAGAGGGTGGTAGGGAGTAGGGATGGGACGATCCGCGATACTATCGTTTATCGTGATAAAAAAACACTCACGATAATCGTATCGTGGAGATTTATCTATCGCGATATCGTCGTCCGTCATGCACTGCGATCAATTCACCTTTTATTTGCCGAGCTGCATATCCGGTACCACTTAAACCCTCTATAATTGGTAAAAGGTACTTATAATATACGTACTTGATACAGTTTTTTTCCACTCTCTATCAATTGTCTTTGCCAAAAAATAGGCGATCTACAAGCTCACAAGCTTGTAGATCTGCAATTTTTGGCAAATGTTCCGCCACAGGATAATGGATTTTGATTATGCGGATAATATCGTAAATCGCGATTTCTTTTGCTACAATAATCGTGATGTGGAATTTTCATATCATCCCATCCCTAGTAGGGAGTGAGAAAAAGAGAGAGAGAGGGGTATGGTTATAGAGAGCAAGAGAGAGAGAGAGAGAGAGAGAGAGAGAGAGAGAGAGAGAGATGGTAAAATAGGCAAACAGAATTAGAACAAGGGAGAGCGAGTGGGAGAATTTAGTGGTGGGTGATTGCTCAGTGTTTGGGATTAGTATGACTCCCTCGCCCTCTCTACCTCCCTCACTCTGTCTCTACATCCCTCTCTCTCTCTCGCTCTCTCTCTCTCTCTCTCTCTCTCTCTCTCTCTCTCTCTCTATCTCTCTCTCCTTCTATAAGCCCTGGGGATGGCACAGCTTTAGTTAAACTGCTCTATTAAACGGGCGCCTGCTGAGAAAATCAAATTATAACTTCCTTAATCAGCGAGTATCAGTGGCCCACACAGGAGCAGCCTGCTCTGACAGAGAGAGAGAGAAAGGAGACACAGAGAGAGAGACAGAGACAGAGAGAGAGAGAGACAGATAGAGAGACAGACAGACAGACAGAGAGACAGGGGGTGGAGGAGAAGAAAAAGAAGAAGTAGTAGAAGAAGAAGAAAGAAACAGAGGAGGAGGCAGTGACTGGAGACCTGAGGGAGGACGATATGAACCTGTCTCCCGTCTGCTTCGGTTCCCATGGCAACAAGATAGAGTGAGGGGGAATATGGGCTGTGGAATGTGTGCATCTGTCGTTTCCTCTCAGTGTGCATTCATATAAGCCCCGGCTGTGCTCTACTACAGTAGGATGGTGTCGCACGCCCCCAAGACGGCAGATCTACAAGCTCACGGCTGCCTCGTGGACGCGGCGCGTCGGTGAGCTTGTAGATCCTCCGTTTTCGTGCGGAAGGGGGAGAGGGAGAGAGATAAGGGATTGTTGTTATTGTTGGTTGTGCGGATGTGTGTTTGTGTGTGTGTGTGGTGTGTGTATGTTTGTGCATGCGTGTGTGCGTGTGTGTGTGCGTGCGTGAGTGTGTGTGTGTGTGTGCGCGTGTGTGCGTGTGTGTGTGTGTGCATGCGTGTGCAGGGACGTGCAGAGAATGTTAGAGAGGCAGGGGCTGAAATTCCTCAAAAGGGCCTTTCGCGAAAATACCGAAAATAGCTGACCTCCAAGCTCAGGTGCGATATGTTTCAACATAAGATGCTGAATTCAAGTTCAGGAGAGTTGGGAAAGGAAAATTCTCTTGAATGCTGCCTTCAGGTATATGGCATGGAAAGAGGGTGAGGAGAAGGCACTTTTTACAGACGCATAAAAGGGCGGGGCTCAAGCCCCTTTGATGTCCATGTGTGCACGTGCCTGTGTGTGTGTGTGTGTGTGTGTGTGTGTGTGTGTGTGTGTGTGTGTGTGTGTGTGTGTGTGTGTGTGTGTGTGTGCGCGCGCCTGTGTGTGTTCGGGTGTAGAATGAGAGTGCTCTCAATGAGACGACGTGTTTGAGATTTCATCTCATTAGGCTGCATCACCAGCCAGGTACAGTGTAGCTGCACCTACCTCGGCCCCGGCAGGGACCCTCCAGCTCGCGTTTCCCGTTGCCTCCCCACTTTATAAACATAATAGACTCGCGCAATCATAATCCCGCTCGTTAGGAGGCGATCTAATCACGCCCTGTCTCTGATTAGCCATTAACGGTCCAGTTAGTGGAATGTTGAAACACTGGTGGGTGGGCGGCTGCTTGGATCTCAGGGGCCTGCCTCCAACTCGTTAATGATCAGTTAATTAACATTGTTTCATTCCTCCAGCGTGTTTACACTCACCTGCCATTGGGAAGAGGCGGAAAACACTGCTGGGGGATGTGTGTGTGTGTGTGTGTGTGTGTGTGTGTGTGTGTGTGTGTGTGTGTGTGTGTGTGTGTGTGTGTGTGTGTGTGTGTGTGTATGTTGAGGGGGGGGAGTCGGGCCTGTAAACAAGAAGGAGAGGCGGAGACAGGAGAATGAAATTGAGGCGCGAGATGAAAGGGAAGGGAGATACATGATGTCCTCCCTACAACTGAGGTGAATACGGTGTAATGTTTACTCACGGCGAAAAACTCTCACTTTGTGCTGCAGGTCCTCTAGGTTGTCATGGCGACAAAGGCATCCTTTAAGGCATACATGGGCAACAGGAGGCCCGGGGGCCACATGCGGCCCCCACCTTCACTTAATGCGGCCCGCAGGTTAATACTGGAATACTGACATATTATTGATTACAATTCCAAACATGGAAAAAATGACCAGCTTTAATTACTTCAGTCTATATTAGTAGCTAAATGACTAGTATTTAAATGTAGTTTTATGTCTATTGTTTTTGTATTTAAGTTCATAAAGTTAACATAAGAACATATAAATGCATTTGAAATTTTAAAACAAAAGAAGAAAAAATAAAGTTACTTTTCGGGATTCCAATTCAGAAATAGCAAAAATAGCAGATCTACAAGTTCAAAACGCGTTTTGAGCTTGTAGATCGTCTATTTTTGTTATGTATATGCATTGTGGCCCTCTGGAGTGAGTGTGAAAATGTAGTGGCCATCTCCATCATCAAAGTTGCCCACCCCTGCTTTAAGGTAACAAAGACAAAGAGTTTGAATGTGAGGGGGAATGTCTATCAATGCTTAAAAGTGCCCGGACACGGGAAACATGCAACAATAGAAATAATAATATTGAATAGAATAATAGGCCACCCCAGGTGGGTATATATACTAGCATCCATTGCGTGAGCCATCATCGCCGATGATCTGCGAGGCGGTTGCTTGTCTCTGTTACTCATAGCAACACTGCATACCATGATAATAGGCTGACTGATGATTGGTCAGACTGCCGAGCTCCGGTAAGTGACCTCATCGCTGTGTGTGAGTGAGCTCACTGTCTCAGTATTTTGATAACCCTGCCAAGCCTGGCCTGCTTCTCAGCACGGTCACACAACCTGTTAATGAACTCCCTAAACAAGTCCAATCACTTGCCTCCCTACTGTAGGCCACAAGGAACTGTCAAATCACCCCCACCCCTACACACACAAACACACACGACACACAATTCAATTCAATTTCAATTCAAAGGGCTTTATTGGCATGAGAAAAGATACGTTTACATTGCCAAAGCAGAAGTGTACACAATACAATACAATCAGAACAAAATATGTACAGGTGAAAACAGTTTTCATGCATCACGGTAACGTGCAGGCAGAGCAGTGATATATACAATGGTTTTTAAGGTGGTTGGGTTCCATTTGATATCCTTCTCTTATCACAGCAGCTCACGAATCTTGCTGCTGTGTTTGCACATTGTTTTACTTCCCCCAGCAGGTATGGGAGTTTTTCATCATTGGTCATATTTTGAAACTCTCCTTGGGTGGTTACGATCTGTGGGAAGTATGTGTCTCTGATGTCTTGGTACAGCGGACAGGTGGTTAGAAAGTGTAGCTCAGTTTCCACTTCATTTTGTGTGCAGTGGGTGCAAAGTCTGTTTTCTCTAGGGAGCCAGGTATGCCTGTGACGTCCTTTCTCGATTGCAAGACTGTGCTCACTGAGTCTGTACCTAGTCAAGATTTGTCTTTGTTTTGGGTCGGCCACCTTGCTCATATTCTGCCATGGTGTATTCTCTGTTTAGGGCCAAATAGCATTCTAGTTTGCTCTGCTTTTGGGTTGCTTCTCTCCAATGTGTCAGGTAGCTTTCTTTCTGCTGTTTTATAATTTGGTTTAGTCACACACGCACGCACGCACGCATGCACGCACACACACACACACACACACACACACACACACACACACACACACACACACACACACACACCACCTCTGCCAGTCTTAAGGCTTGCTATGCACTTGTGACACAGTGTGAGCAGTGAAAATGCTTACTTTAGTCTGCATAAACACACACACACACACACACACACACACACACACACACACACACACACACACAGTACTGAAATGTTGAATATGGTATGCAGCTGTTAGCAGGCGCTTATCCACAGTGCCTTACAAAGTAAAGCAGTGCCATAACAAGTAATCGAGGAATTCGGCTGCTGGGAGAGCAAGGATACGCAAATTAACCAGGACAGGGGCTCTTCAACGTTTTCAGGCCAAGGACCCCTTAGCTGAGAGAGAGATGAAGCAGGGACCCCCACAACCTTTTCATAGATTCCATAGTTTAATCGTTTGACAGCACAGTCAGTCATCAGTGTATTTTGGATTCACGTTAATGTGTATTTTCAGATACTTAACCACTTGAACCGTCAATACTTAATAAACGTGACCTTTCTTAGTCTACTTAGTCTGCTCTTTTTCCCCTCTACACCAAACCTCTTTGCCAAAAAAGCCGATCTACAAGCTGCGAGGCGTTGTGAGCTTGTAGATCTGCTATTTTTGGCAAAGGTTCTCCGAATATGGACACTAGTAGGGTTCAAGTGGTGAATATAAAAAAGGAAAATAAAAACAAGTTTCTATCACACAACGATTTGGAGGATATCGACTCTGAGGACCCCCTAGGGGTCCCAGACCCCCTGTTGAAGACCCCTGAACTAGGATAACAAGTAGGCAACGTCGCAAGAATCCTCCTAACTAGTTCATCATGACATGCAGATGGAAAGATGTGAGAGACTCCAGTTTCATTGTTTTCAACAGTATAGATGACATGTCATGACATAAGATGACTACATTGCCAGATGATTATACAGGAACACAGCACAGCAGCGATGCGTTCCCCAGGCCCCAGCCCTCCCTAATTAAAAACGTCACTGTTAAAATACTGAGTGTTACGGGGTGTACTGTTCCTCCCTCTGCTGTGTCTACAGTGTACCTCCCCGGCAGCATAAGTGTGCTTATTAAATTTTTAAATAAGGCAGATGGTATTAATGATGATAAGCGCGACCGTCCACGTCGGTGTCCCGATTTATGCACACGCGCACACACAAACGGACGCGCACACCCACACACACAGACAGACAGACGTGTGAACAGAGCAACAGGCAGAGACAAACAGACAGACGAACGGACGGTCAGCAGGCAGAAGATAGACAAACAGACAGACAGGAAGGCAGACCAATAGACAAGAGAACTAGAAAAGACAGGCAGATGGCAATGCATACGTACATGAACACTGTCTTGTTTTGCGCCAAACAACCAACACACAGGCACTCATGACGCACAGTCACAAAAAAAAGTCTCTCATCTTCACATTGGCATTTCATTACAAGGTTTTCCCAAATGCTGATATATTATAAAGTATAAGGGGAAGGGTTCGTTGTTTTGCCATTTCCAGTGTGTCCTCAGACAGCTAGTCATGATGATGCCAGAGAGTCACAATGCTGGAGAGGTAGAAGAACGTTGTCCTGAAGAACTCTGCTAGTGTGCATGTCTAATGGAGAGGTAGAAGAACGTTGTCCTGAAGAACTCTGCTAGTGTGCATGTCTAATGGAGAGGTAGAAGAACGTTGTCCTGAAGAACTCTGCTAGTGTGCATGTCTAATGGAGATGTAGAAGAACGTTGTCCTGAAGAACTCTGCTAGTGTGCATGTCTAATGGAGATGTAGAAGAACGTTGTCCTGAAGAACTCTGCTAGTGTGCATGTCTAATGGAGAGGTAGAAGAACGTTGTCCTGAAGAACTCTGCTAGTGTGCATGTCTAATGCACCCCAGTCTGGGAGCAGTGCCAGTCCACAGTGGGCTTTATCACACACACACACACACACACACACACACACATACGAGAGAGAGAGAGAGAGAGACAGACACACACACACACACATATGAGAGAGAGAGAGAGAGAGAGACACACACACACATACGAGAGAGAGAGAGAGAGAGAGAGAGAGAGAGAGAGAGAGAGACACACACATACGAGAGAGAGAGAGAGAGAGACACACACACACATACGACACACACACATACGAGAGAGAGAGAGAGAGACACACACATACGAGAGAGAGAGAGAGAGAGAGAGAGAGAGACACACACACACACACATACGAGAGAGAGAGAGAGAGAGACACACACACACACATACGAGAGAGAGAGAGAGAGAGAGACACACACATACGAGAGAGAGAGAGACACACACACACATACGAGAGAGAGAGAGAGAGAGAGAGAGAGAGACACACACACACACACATACGAGAGAGAGAGAGAGAGAGAGACACACACATACGAGAGAGAGAGAGAGAGAGAGAGAGAGAGACACACACACACACATACAAGAGAGAGAGAGAGAGAGACACACACACACACACACACACACACATACAAGAGAGAGAGAGAGAGAGACACACACACACACACACACACACACACACACACACACACACACACACACACACACACACACACACACACACACACGAGAGAGAGAGAGAGAGAGAGAGAGAGAGAGAGAGAGAGAGAGAGAGAGAGAGAGAGAGAGAGAGAGAGAGAGAGAGAGAGAGAGACACACACACACACACACACACACACACACACACACACATACGAGAGAGAGAGAGAGAGAGAGACACACACACACACACACACACACACACACACACACACACACACACACACACACACACACACACACACATACGAGAGAGAGAGAGAGAGAGAGAGAGAGAGAGAGAGAGAGAGAGACACACACACACACACACACACACACACACACACACACACACACACACACACACACACACACACACACACACACACACACATACAAGAGAGAGAGAGAGAGAGAGAGAGAGAGAGAGAGAGAGAGAGAGAGAGAGAGAGAGAGAGAGAGAGACACACACACACACACACACACACACACACACACACACACACACACACACACACACACACACATACGAGAGAGAGAGAGAGAGAGAGAGAGAGAGAGAGAGAGAGAGAGAGAGAGAGCTTTGTGGTGTGTCACTGATCTGTGCTAGCATGCACAAACATGTCCAACATTACCCTGGTCTTGCTTGTCAAAAGTCACAAATATGCAGCACTCATGCAGAGGTTTTGTGACTATGTCATCCCACTATGATGACTTTCATGCAACAGATGATCTGAGAGGCCCGGGGGCCATGATGGCAAGTTTGATGCAGAGGAGAAGCATGCAAATGAACCGAGCCCCTGTGTGAGTAATGGGAAGAACATTCCATGTGCTCTGCAAAAACACGGACGGAAAGAAAAGGATGGAACATGCAACACTTTGCATGCATACATGTGACACATGCATGTGACACGTTTACTATATGAATACAATTTGCTCAAAATGAAGCGTGCTCTCTCTCTCTCTCTCTCTCTCTCTCTCTCTCTCACACACACACACACACACACACACACACACACACACACACACACACACACACACACACACACACACACACAGTGTATTGGCAATAGTAGCTATGTAGCTATGGATTCACACTGATTTAGCAATTATTCATGAATCATTTCAGCAAGAAACTAATGGCTCCCACTCCCACATTATGAATAAACACACATACACACATCTGTATATGCACACAAACATGCACAGCACACACACACACACACACACACACACACACACACACACACACACACACACACACACACACACACACACACACACACACATACACACACAAGCTTATCAGAGATGGGGAATGACAAGGGCCTCCGAGGAAGAGTGAGACATTAAGAACATGCAATGCCAGAGTGGTCCTCCTCAATAATTTATTAAGATACATTTCAAATCTAACTCAAATGCGTAGGCTAATAATGGCGAACTGGGGATTGAATTAATTTGTGAACTTCAAAATCATACCGCCCCTACCCACACACGCACGTGCATAATAATTAAACCTGCCAGTGCCACACATATTAGTTTTGTTGTTGTGGATCCACACTCGTTGTCAGGCAAGTGCACACATAGACATCAAAGGGGGCTTGAGCCCCTGCCATTTACCCGTCTGTAAAAAAAGTGCCCTGTCCAGGCCATGAATGCAGTTTTTACAATGGTGAAAGACATGCAAATTTTCTCTTTCCATGCCATACCTGAAGGCAACATTCAAGAGAATTGCCTTATCCAAACTCTCCTGAACTTGAATGCAGCAGCTTACGTTGAAAGAATTGCCCTTTCTGTGTAGAAATCCATGCCGTTACGCCACATCTCCAGTATTGACTTGATTATGCTTAGTTCAGTGTGGTATCACGCTCCGAAAATAGCCGACCTCCAAGCTCACAACGTGAGCCAAAAGGCCCTTTTAGAAATTTCAGCCCCTGCCTCTCTAACATTCTCTGCACGTCCCTGCTCAATTTGAATTGCATTGTGTAAAATCTTCTTCTTGCACAGAATGAGGCAGAATGGGTGGGAAACCTGTAAGATTGTCCTCCTCCTCCTGTGTGACCCTATGTTTCAACAGCGGGCAACAGCCGGCGACTCTGGGCAGTGTTGTCCAAAAGATAAACTATTTTCATGTTTTTGGGAGTGTGTGTGGCCTGGCTACAGGTGAGAAATGTAAAGGCTATATCGGTACACATTCCAAGGGGCACGGTGGTGCAGTATACTCACCGCTAGAAGGTCCTGGGTTCGATTCCCGATGGGGACGCAGTGGGTGTGTTCTCTCCTCCGCGTCATCGGTGCCCATCCTCTAGGTTGGCAAAAGGGCCTTTCTGTGTGGAGTTTGCATGTTCTCCCCGTGTACCCTAGGGTAGGTACCCTCACAAAAAAAACATGCAGTAATCCTAGTCTCTACAGGGGGAGACTCTCTCCATTCCGACATGTCGCCACTCCGAAATTGACTTCTCATTGTCGGAGTGGCGACACTCCCATAGGGGTTAAGTTTAGGGTTAGGGTTAGAGATAGGGTTAGTGTCGGAATGGAGACATGTCAGAAAGGAGACATGTCGGAGTGGCGGGATGTAACCCCAGCCAGGGTGCCTAATGGAGGGGAAAGGAACTGGTTGGAATAATGTGTTCCTTCCACGCGCTACGTCCAACCGGGGAAACTCCCCCCATCAGGTGATAAAAAGCGGCTTGGACTCCTCATGCATAGAAGGAAGCATGAGGTCAGTGCATAATTTGCTCTCTCCCCAGGTTGGCAGAGGGAGAGTAGCGCCCAGGATTATTACATGACAATGGGCACAGGGTGAAAAGAATTACACATTCCAAGTTTGTCATTTTCATTTAGCAAATGCATTTTGTTTACCGTTATTTTGTTGTATATTTCCTTTAATATAGTGTTTACCATTTTATTGCCGGGAACGTTCGTTCGTGCATGCACATATGTATGTGAGTGTGTGTGTGCGTCCTACAGGTGAGAGATGTCGGCTATATAGTTAGACACAGGCACATGCACACATAGACATCAAAGGGGGCTTGAGCCCCTGCCCTTTTATCCGCCTTTATTTCTGCATTTCTTTCACCTATGGAGAGTACCTATTATGTCGGTAAAGGATCAGACCATCGCAGACTTTTCTAACAAACTTTACTTGACTTTTCAAAGCGTGTAGCAGCAGCAACAACAAAAACAGAAGTGCCGTGTGACAACGTACATTATCAATCAAAGCCCAGGCCCCAGATAATTCCCGCACATCCAGGGGCGGGCATTTGCTCTACGCAGACTACGCAACTGCGTAGAGCCCCTAGGCAGAGGGGGCCCCCTGCTGGGCTCATTATTCTGAGCATTTAGGAAAAAAAGTAAGTCTCTAGCCCATTCCTGTCAAAAGTTATGATTTTTTAAAGAATTGACCAACTGCTCACTGGAGTCAATAGATTTCACACAGAGACCAGCTGGCGACAATTGAGTTGGTTGATTGGAATGTTAAGTGATCAGCTCTCTCTCTTGTCTCTCTATGAATTTCCTGCACATACGTGCAATATCCAAACTGTACTCAAGGATTACACATATTAGGCTTGAAAATGAAAATAAATTATTTTATCTATATTTTGAAAAATAATAATTAAAAAGAAATTGTAAAAATATAAAATTTAAAATATTATTATTCACTGATATTCCCTTATTGTTATTAAAATAATTATTGTCCTGCATCAAATATGTCCTGTATAAAAATATACATATAGGCCTACTCTATATACATTACCTTACTTACCTTACTATACTCTTCTTAAATTAATCAAATAGATCCAAAATGATTGTGGTTAGGTATTTAAAACCAACCATAATGACAACAAATAGGCTTCCTCTGCCTCTGCTCTTCATTGTCTTGTCAAGTTCATTGTCTTGTCATGCTAAATCATCACTTTTTCAGAATAGGTATTGAGTTGGAGGGTGGCATTTTTAATTCCTGCGCTTCGCGCGCGCGCATACTGTTTTTCGTGCATACCTATTTTTCACGCGCGCTCATGGGGGGGCCTCTTTTACTACCTTTGTGGGGAGCCCCCAGTTTATAAAAACCGCCCCTGCGCACATCACAACAACAGGGCAGGCAAAACAGTCAAGCGCTGCACGATCAAACTGAGGATCATTATGCATAACAGAACACTCACTGGAACACTAGTCAGTGAGGCGTTATTGGAAAGGACACCCGGGCTCCAGGGAAACCCCGCCCACCGAAGCTTTTGATTGGCTGAAGCGGAGCTAGGGAGCGCTCAATTGTAGTCGCTTGGACAGGGCGTTTATCGTGGGCTTGCCCAGGCCTTACGGCCTGGGCATAAATATAACGATTGCATTCACCACGGCTTCGTAACTCGCGCGGCCGGCCCTGGCCCGCTCTTCAAGGCCACTCGCGCCTGCGGCGCTCGGGGGCTAAGAGCAGGACCAAGGTCCGCTGGCCTTCGCGCCGCTTGCAGTGTCGTGGACAATCGAGCGGCTCCGTCTGGAGCCCGGGTGTCATTTCCAATAACGCATCAGTGAGACATAACAGTACCCTCTCCAGGTGAAAGAAATGCAAATGTCCTCTTTCCATGCCATATCTGAAGGCATTCAAGAGAAATGCCATGTCCAAACTTTCCTGAACTTGAATGCAGCGTCTTATGTTGAAAGAATTGCCCTCTCTCTCAAGCTTGGAGGTCTGCTATTTTCTATATTTTCCCACCAAAAGGCCCCCCTTTTTTTTTTTTTTTTTTTAAATGTCAACCCCTGCCTCTCTAACATTCTCTGCACGTCCCTGGTTAGACATCCCTAGTTTGCCATTTTCATTTATCTAATTTTCTTGTATATTTCCTTTTCATAAATAGTGTTTAATACTATTTAATGGGGGACATTTGTGTCTCTCTGTGTCTCTCTCTCTCTGCTGTCCGACAGACAGTAACATTCTCACTGGCATACAGACCTGACCTAGAATTGCTACTTAGAATTCGGGCTAAACCAACACGGCTGGAACGGGCGGGGGTGGTGGGAGGGGGGGGAGACGACAGGAAATCTTGACTGGATGTAATGGAGTAGGACCACTGGAAAAGGCTCGGGCGAAAAGGGGGGGAGACACTACATTCTCTATTTTACAATGCTTAGCGTGGATAATGTTGTGATCTGATAAGTGCACGCCGTAACGCGGATTCCTCTGCCACTAGAGGAGGAAAAAAAACGGGGCATTTAACGGGAAAACATTCCAAGGTAAGTTTTTTTTTTGTCGGGAGGGGGAGAGAAAGTGTCGCTGGCAACGGCTCGCCTCCTCTCCTCTGGCAAAGCGGTACACGCGGGTCCTCCTCCCGGGGACATCTCACTCCGGTATCCGTTCTCCTCCTGCCTCTGTCCCCGAAGGGCTGCTTGCTAACAAACCCCCCCACAACCAACCAAACCAACCAACCATCGTGTGTCTGGCCCTGGCTAAAAAAGACAAACCCGATCATCGCCCCCCCGGTTTTTCAACCACAATGCAGGTTTTTTTCCGCGCTACAACAACGGTGGATTATTGTTATTCGGATATGTTTGCGGAATGGTGTGAGACGCGCGGAGCAATATTGGTTTTTTAACCCATTATAACCAGCAGAAAGACAAGAGACAGAGAGGAGTGGACCGCCCGTGCTTCTTCGTTGGAAATGGAAAAAAGGGGATACGATGCAGCATGCATGTTCTACATTCTTCAAGATAATCGGGGCCATTGGTATTGTATTTGTTTTCGCTATGAATATTGTATGATATTATTTCTTTAAACGCGCAGCCAGATTATAGGCCTTCGGCTTTGGGCTGATTGTGTCGGCCAGCCTTCTACATACAAATCCAGCCGAGCGAAATTCGGTGGCGATTTAATTGTTACATTGTTACACCCGGAGCCAACAACACAAGAACTTGGGGAAATGCACAGCATTTTGGTCGTGGGAGGGGCCATTTTTATTAGACAAAGCCTTTACGAAAAAGAAAAATGCTATCTTCGTTGTGTTCTATTTGTGTGCTTCTTCTTGGCGGCTGTGTTTCCAGCGTCGTCGTCGTTCTAGTCTCGGTCTCTCGGCCGCCGCCAGCAGTGCCTCCCTCTCGGGGAAGACTTTGTTTGCGCTGGCCGAGGCTCCATGAATGCAAGTGCTGAAGTCCTCCCTTCCCCCCAGCTCTCTCTCTCTGCCTGCGAAACAGGAACAACTTCTTTTAGGAAGAAGGGGAAAAAAAGGAAAAAAAGTTCCTGGAGTTTTGAGAGCGCCATGGAATACTTTTGTCCGCCAAGCGTTGTCCAGTGAGGCGCTGAGATTTCAGGGGGGAATTCTTGTCTGTGCACTAGGTTGTGTTGTGTTTATCTGACAACGGTTAGCTTTGTGAAAAAATACGTATGAAAACACTTTGGGCTGGCTGTCTTCTTGTGAAGCCCTGCTTGTTCTGTTTTAGTGCCTTACCCAGGCCCGTATGAAGAGAGCATTGAACATGTCCAGCCCAAGGCTTTGCCATTGAAGTTAAAGTTCTGAATGAGAATGAGTTTTAGAGGTCTTAAATGGCAGTGTAAATGTGACTTTAGTTTAGTTATCAGAGCCCCTTAGTTCCAACTTACAAGGGTTTAGTTATAGAGGCTTAAGCAATTTGTTTTCTTGAGACAATGCTTTTAAGGACTCTGATAAAAAAAATAATCCAAAGTTCTATTTATCTAGTGTCACAATTAGCCCATACATACACCATACATTTCAACTGTCCCCCCTCTATGAATTGAAATAGCTTGGGCTTCGTTAACTTAATAGACCTGTGAAGATGGTGAAGATATTGTAATTTAACATGTTTGTGTTGACATTAGGTTATCGCTCACCTCTTCATTGTAAAATGACCGTCAAGTCCATGAAATGCAATGAAAATGTCTGTTTACTGACCCTACTGCTGTATGCCAGCAAGTGTTGGGTGTTTGGTGGAAGCTGAACAGACTTATGAAGATATTGTAATTTAACATGTTTGTGTTGACATTAGGTTATCGCTCATCTCTCCATCGTAAAACGTCCGTCAAGTCTATGAAATGCACTGAAAAGGTCCCTTTACTGACCCTACTGCTGTATGCCAGCAAGTTGGTGTTTGGTGGAAGCTGCCCAGGACATGAGGAATCACAAAAACCCTAGATATTATATCATGCCCTGTCCCATAGTCCCTTGTGTGTACACGTGTTGATAACTGAGGCATAAATCGATGTTGGGGTAAAGGGAAAAAAAATGACTATATGCTGTTACCGCGGCCCCAAAGGATCTGAGCTTTGCACCGGCTAAATACGCTGGTTATGTGTTTGCTACATGCTGGCCTTGTCAACATGAGGCAGTGAGTGCTTTTCCCTGCCTCCTTGCTTGTTTGCGAATCACCGGTTGAACACAGTTCTCTCTCTCTCCCTCTCCCTCTCTTCCAGGTGTGAATGATTTGTGGCTGTAGGGTGTCGTGAGTTGACCAGGTTCAGTGCGCAGCCTCCGTGGCTGACTGGGAGGAGTCGAGAGGAGAGCAGACATCAGTGCCCAGGGGACCTGAGGCCTGGTTCTCCATATGAGGCCCTGCTGAAAGGGCAGGGGGGCTTCTGAGGTAACCCGGCACACTGTCTTACACTTTCTCACACTGTTTGTTTCATGCATGCCCCTCTCTCTCATCTGGCGCACACACACACACACACACACACACACACACACACACACACACACACACACACACACACACACACACACACACACACACACACACCGCAAACAAAGAAAGCGAGAGTTCTAAAGGCTCTATCATAGTACGGGGTGAAGAGCTATGACTTCACCGCAGTGTAGTTTTCTAGTTATCGCCTAAAAATGTATAACAGAGCCTAGGTGATTGCTAGAAAACTACACCGCGGTGAAATGATAGCTGTACTATATCATAGTATACCCTGTACTATGATGATATGCCTTAACCCCCCCGTTTCTCGTTGCAGATAAGTAAAGCAACTCACTTGCTTTACTTATCTGCAAGCATCATTGCCGAAATGCCAAACATTTCTGGAGTAATTACAGTGTTGCAGTACTATTTTAGCCCAAATTAAAGTGCAACAACAAGCACAAAATATGTTCATGTTTATTTTTCATTTCTCCAGATTTAAGGTCGTTGCACACTGCTGCTTTCTTTCGGCCGAATATAGGAGCGAATTTCGGGGCATGTACATAAAGAAATCAACCTCAAGTTATGTCAATCACTTTTGCACACTGCCGTTCTTTTCGGACCACTGGGTCCCTTGCGCTCTCTAGCTTGCTCTCTCTCTCTCTCTCTCTCCTTGCCCTGAAAAACGTATTTCGCAATGAAAAAGCGCAGCAGTGTGCAACCAGCTTCAGTACTGTTTTTTCTTTCTACATACGGTCTAAAATGTCCATACACTGTTATATGTCTTTGTCAAGATGTTCCATAATAGTCTTGTTTTGCGTTTACCATTTTTTGGGGTTTGTAATTTTCTTAAAGGCCAACTTGTTTTGTTTTACATTATTGACCATGGCAGGAAGAACTGCTATAATTCAGAAGGGAATAAATAAGGCATTGTCCGTACTTAAAATCTCTCTATATCTTTTGACTTTAAGCTGTAGCGGTGCCCACGTATATAGCTGCATTCTTATGAGAGGGAGGCCCTGAATCGTACAGGGGTTGCCCTGTAACATGACCCCAGTTGATGCTTATGGAAGTGGCTCATGACGAGGAACCCTGGGCTGCGTTGCTTTGGCCCTACCGGGGCCATGTTTGGACTCATCCTTAGAACTTGTACATGCTGAGGACATGGGCCCGGTCACTGGGTGAACTGCCTGAGAACACTATCCACAGTGTTTATTTGTCTGCTATCTAATCCAAAGAGTGTTAACCAGAAACCACAGTGAGGTGAAGCGCGGAGGGGAAGTGGATATTGATGTGAAGCGGCAGGGGATTTATTTTCTTCTCTGTGGATCGGCCTCCCTTGTTTCCTTGCATTTGTTTGCTTCATGGGTTTTCTAATTAAAATCGCAGGGCTTACGTTGTGTGTGTGACATGGTAGGGTGAATTTGATGAGTGGTGTGTGTCCCTTTGCCTCAGTGTGGGGCGACAGAGGGGGGGGGGGGGGGGGGGGGGCACGCCTCCCCAGACACAGATGACACCATGTGTGTCTATCTTTCAGTTGACAGAGTTGCTGAAGGCAAAATTCTACTTTGTCAAACGTCCATGCTAAGTTCAGTTCAGTTGAAAATACGTTGTTTGACAAAGTATACACTAGTCCTTCTGTGACTTCATCTTTTCAAGTGTAAAACGTAGGTTTGTAAAGCTTTTGATAATTACAGATGGGGAAGGACTGGTTCTTATTTCCACCTACGATGTTTCTTACGAAAACATCCAGGCAACGCCTACATTTCAGTTGCTAAGTCAAGAGCAATTCATTGTTGAATGTGTATTGTGAAATTATTTAGACTTTACGTGCCAAGTGTACAGCCTTCAAAGTGTCACGCAGGTTGTTGGGAAGTTGGGCGCCATTTGGTTTCAGTGCTTATAGTCCGAATGATGAGTTTGTGTATTCTTGAATCTGTACCACATGTTATCTTTCTTAAATGACTGGCTGCCTGACTAAATCCTGTCAAATGTGCAACATTTGCAAGAATAGTCAAATACTAATTACTGCGGATAAGAAACCTGCCACTGAAGCAAAGAGAGAAGTTTCCAAGTTACACCCAGATGTCTTATCTTGTTTGCCATTTAGAAGCATTGTCCTCTCAAATTGTAAACTCGCTGCAATGTTTAGCTAAACAGTGTTCAATTGAAAATAAATAAAAGGGAAAACATGCTTAAAGGTTATATTGCAAATTCCCTGCAGAATGACAGAAAATGAATGTAAGGTATAAGAATGGGACAATATGAAAATGTCATGACACGATTATTGTGACCAAAGCAATTGCGATCTACGATATTATCGCGATAATCAAAATATCTCCAATCCTGGGGCGGAACATTTGCCCAGAAATCTACTAGCTCACGGCGCGTCGCAACGCAAGCTTGTAGATGTGCTATTTGTTTTGGCTATACTGATACTGTATCAAGTACGTTATTTTCAGGTCCTTTTTACCAATTATAGAGGGTTTAAATGGTACCGGATATGCGGGGTAAATTGATCCAAGTGCATGACAGGATAATTTCACGATAAATGTAAATCTCCACAATATGATTATTGTGAGTGTTTTTTATCACGATAAACAATAATCCCTAGTAGTAAGGAATTGGTGGGTGCAACAGTAAAACAACACTTTCAGAAACAAGATAAAAATTAAAAATGTTCACAAAATGTATTAATTTACAAGGTAAATGGTAAATGGTGCATTTATATAGCGCTTTTATCCAAAGCGCTTTACAGAGATTGTGCATTACATTTACCCATTCACACACACATTCATACACCGGTGGCGGAGGAAACCATGCAAGGCACCAACCTGCTCACCGGGAGCAATGTGGGGTTCAGAGTCTTGCCCAAGGACCCTTCGACATTAACTCAGGGGGAGCCCGGATTCGAACTGGGAACCCTTCGGGAACCCTTCGTGCTCTAATAACGGTTTCTCTACCCCTGAGCTATGCCGCTCAGTTTATGTAGAATGCAATTTAAACCCCTTGATATCTTATCGTGTAATATGAGTTTGAAGCTGTCTTGGCAGACAAGATCTAAAATAAACAATGTATTAGCGGCCACTAGGGATTTATTGAGTAGTGATGCTGCATATCGCCGTTGTCGGGTGGAAACCTTGTATGTCCATTTTGTATTTCTCATTTTAAAAATGATTTAAAGTAGTGAAAATAGCAGATCTACAAGCACACAACGCCTCGCACCGCGAGGCGTTGTGTGCTTGTAGATCTGCTATATTCACTACTTATGTGAGTCAGTCTTGTATGATGAAGCAGAGCTTTACTTTAGGATAAAACGTACATTTGAATCTTGGAGATTCAAGGTTTCTGCCCGACAGTGACGATATGTTCACCTCTAGTGGTGGAGATGGGCAGCTCTCTTGTCTTTCACATGAATCATACAAAAGCATGGGATTCCCCTTAAAACCTCAGACATTCTGTTGCCAGTCTGCAGACCACGTCGTTTAAGGCTGCAAAATTAAGGCACTGCAACCAAACAGCATTGTTAAACATCCCGTTGTTCTTGGGATTAGTGGCATGTCTTGGTGTGTGACTGCGTGTGAGGTTTTGTGTTTGTGAGCGAGCAGTGAGTGAGTGAGTGAGTGAGTGAGTGAGTGGGTGGGCTTGTGCACAAGTAGAATCCTTTGGGATATTGTGTCTGGCTGAGTTAGAGTGTACCTGTCACTCTGCTTTCATGTTTCTCTCATATGATTGACAGTTTTGGAAGAGGCGGACTGCTCCTGCTGGCCTGAAATGGGTCCCCTCTCCTTCTGGAACCCATAGGCTTACGGTGACCCCAGTCACCTCAACTGACCATGCTAAAGTTACCAACCAAGCTCAGGGGCGTCACAAGGGGGGGGGGGGGGGAGTGGGACTGAGTTACTAGGGCCCAAGGTGGAGGGGCCTTAATTATTTTATACTTTAGCTATTGAAAAATGGCAGATATACAAGCTCACAGCGCAGCACCAAGTGCCGCGCTGCGAGCTTGTAGATCGGCTATTTTCGGAAAGTCGTGAAAATGTGTGCAAATCTTTGAATATTATGTATTTTTTTAAGCGAACATTTGTAACTCAAATGTAGCTTCTGGGGGGTCCCTGGAACGAAATATTTTGAGATGGGGGTCCGAGGCCAAATGCATTTCATTTTGGGGGTCCTTACCGTCCTTCACATGAAAAAGTTTGAGCCCCACTGACATACTGTAGAAACATAGGTTTTTCCAAAAACCTTAGAAGGATTTGAAGTATTCAAAGACTTGCACAAATTTCGATTTTTCAAAAATAGCAGATCTACAAGCTCACAGCGCGGCACCAAGTGCCGCGCTGTGAGCTTGTATATCTGCTAATTTTCAATAGTTAACGCACCCAGGGCCCAGAATTTGGTGTGACACTCCTGACCAAGCTCATGACCTTGCCAGACAGCAGCTACCCTTTGCCACAATGTTTCAAGCTTTCATACCGTAGTAAAATCCTCAGTGATAATTTAACTCTTGAGAGTGAAAGAATTGACCCTTATTGGGTCAATTCTCCATACTGTTTAGGTGTCACTGCATGCCGAATTTGGCTCATCGCTTTGTTCACTTAATTTGCGTTGTGACTTGATGAACTATACCTGTTAAATGTTTTTCTTTTTTGACAAATGATCCTTGGCGGAGAGCAACAGGTGGTGTATTCATGACATTATATACATTTAGCTCTTTACTCTACCAATTTACAATTTAGGCATTTGGCAGACACTCTTAATCCAGAGCGATTTACAATAAGCAAGATAATACATCAATATCAATACATCAAATGCACAGCATTAGTAATCCATAGAGATACTCCGATTGCGATATTTGGAGCCGATACGGATCAACTGGAATCAGTATCTGCCGATACCGATATTCCCGATCGCAGCGTCAAATCCATAAATCCTTCTATTTATTGTGTTACTGTAGCAGCATTTATATATTTAATAGGGATGTTAATCGACGCATTATTTGCGAATCGACACATCGAGGCCGAAAATCGCCGCGTCGAACGACTTTTTTTTACTTTTTTCCCGCTAAGCAGCAGCTGAGAGGAGAGCACAATGGCGCATTACTTTAAACAACACAACTTATGCAGCTGCACCCATCAGAACTTGCATCAAAGCCCTAATAATAATTATAATAAATAATTGCTATTCCTTTCGTTAGCATGGAGTCTGTTCTCTAGAGACTAGAAGAAGCGGAGTGACAAAGTCCAAGGAACGTAGTGGGAGCGCTCAGGCTCCCTCCCCGACCGCATCCACGGGTGTGTCGCATTAACGACGAGTAGTGTATTTTGTGATCATCGCACACGACTGCGACGCTGCCATTAACAAGCGAGCTTTCGTGTCAAGCATGCATGCAGAGGCAGGAGGTAAACAAAACGCATCCAGTCCATAGAGTTGATCCAGTCAGGCAAGTCAGCGCGCACTGCTATGACGCGTGCATCAGACCAGTCCAGCAGTGTTTCTCAACCAGTAGTCCGCGGACCTGACTAGCGCCGCATGCATGCACAACACAGACATGCACTTGTCTCCGACACAGACACACACACGGTCCTCTCACATTTGGAAAACATTAACGCTTATAACGTTTTTTGAACAAGCAATTAAAACATTTTTTGGGGAAAAACTTTAGAAAAAATAAATATATATATTTTTCGATTTTTGAGTCGCGGTGAGCATGAGTAGATTTTCGAGTCTATTTTCGATTTCTTTTCACATCCCTAATATTTAATGATTCTTCTTACAAAACATTGACATTGTATATTAAGTATAAACATTAGGTCATTGCAGGCTGAGGTCCTTTAGTGTCCAATTCAACTTGTTGGAGTTGAAGCTGAGGTTACATTCAGTCCCACAGATAAATATTGTGAAAATAGCTGATCTAGCTTGTAGATCGGCAAAGCCGATACCGATCAAAGCCAATCACATACATGCAACTCCAGTCAAAAGACTTGGTTTGTATTTTACCGATCAAAGCCAATCACATACATGCAACTCCAGTCAAAAGACTTGTTTTGTATTTGAAATGGTTTAGCTAATTGTACATGACAGTTGGGAATTTATTCCAACAATAACGCATGTTTATTAATACCTTATCAGTAGGTGCCCGTGGGTGTGACCTCACCATGGCTTTGGTTTCAGAGGGTGAAGTTTGACAGTGGAAATGATAAAGGGCTTGTTCAAAAAGCTAGAGGCATCATCCTAATGCCATTGTGTGCAGTAGTAACTGATATTTCTAAGTTGCTAATGTGTAGGTTTTGGGACCTTTTATAAAGTCTCAGAATGTGTGATGTAATAATATGAAAGGATCCATGGTGTATTGGGCAAATGCAAAGTAACTATAGTTTAGTTTTGTGGGAACCCTTTAGTCAGGATTGACTAAATGGAGCTATAACTTCTATAGAAATGAGCATGTCTGAGGCCTAAACTACAAAATGGAAGAAGCTTCAGAGGCTGTCTTTCTATTATTATTGCTATTACATGGTAATAGCAATAAGTTGACCAACTGACCAACCAGCAGGCTCTATCTGCCTCGTCCCGCCCTGGTTCCGCCTTTTTTTTTATGTTGAATTTGCTAAAAACATTTAAAAACATGCTGAGTCACTATACTGCCACTGAGCAGCTCCATTTGACTGAAAACAAGTTTGAAATTAGAATTGAACACACAGAATAACAATATGAAGCAACTATTAAAATGGTAGTGGATGGAGTGTCCCACCGAGTGTCCCACCAAGACACAGCAACCAATGGTTGTGAAGAGGCGCACAACAACGGGCGGGACTTGACAAAGGGTGAATTTATCTTGCGTTGTTTTCAGCTAGCATACCTATCTTATGTGGTCACTGGTCAATGAATGTTATTGCTTTTCATTGAATTAGGCTACAATATGCTTAACCACTCAAGCCCTATTTTATAGATGTACTTGGCGCTGAGCGCCGGAAATAGCCGATCTACAAGTTCACGTGTGGCATTGCGATCTGTTGCGAGCTTGTAGATCTGCTGTTTGTAGATCTGCTATTTTTTCTCTCGAAATTTCTTGATGTATGGACGCCAGGTACTTAACGGGTGGAGGGGGGCGATGATGATGTGTTGTTGTGGAACATTCAGTGTTCTTTAACCCATTTAGGCTAGAAATATTGAATGCTGTAACCAGTGAAAAATAGCAGATCTACAAGCTCACAGCGCGCTGCGAGCTTGTAGATCTGCTATTTTTGAAAAAGTCGTGAAAATGTGTGCAAATCTTTGAATATATGTATTTTCAAAGCGAACGATTGTAACTCAAATTTAGCTTCTGGGGGGTCCCTGCAACTAAATATTTTGAGATGGGGGTCCGTAGCCAAATACATATCATTTTGGGGGTCCTTCACATGAAAAAGTTTGAGAACCACTGACATAGTAGTCTCTCAAGAACTAACCTCGCCTCACCAGGCTTTCCCCTGAGAGAAAGCCTGGTCTTCGTTTACTAAACGGGCCGTTTGATCCGGTCGGGAGCGGAAGAGCTCCTACGTTTTTCTGTAGTCCAAAACGGACTACACTTTGCCCGGAAACAACGACCGGAAACAGTTTCAACCCAGTTTAGCGCATGCGCAAGTAGTTAGCGCATGCGCAAGTACGGGTTAAAACTGTTTCCGGTCGTTGTTTCCGGCCAAAGTGTAGTCCGTTTTGGACTACAGAAAAACGTAGGAGCTCTTCCGCTCCCGACCGGATCAAAAGCCCGAAATTGGAAGCCAGCCCAGGCTACTCAAGAACAGACTAACTGAGCTCCGGTTAAGTGAAAAGGACCTTTTCTTTGACGATGGCTATAGCCAGATTGCTGACATAAAAACATAGGTTTTTCAAAAAACCTTAGAAGGATTCAAAAGACACTTATAGAATCAGGTCAAAATTCAAATTTTCACGATTTAAAAAAAATAGCAGATCTACAAGCTCGCAGCGCGGCACTCGGTGCCGCGCTGTGAGCTTGTAGATCTACTATTTTTCAATAGTTAGAGCATAAAATAATGATACACAATAATGTGTACCCGTCAATGCCAGAAGAGACGAGCGATTTGGTCAGCCATTAAACCAGTGGTGGACATTTGTTTGTATGTGTGTGCGTTAGTACGCGTAGTTACATGTGCGCGAGTCTCTTTTTCTGCCCGTATATTTAATTGGGCAGGTCGTTGCCAGTGTGTTTAAAATTCCAGGAGAATGACACACCAGTGTAAACTGGGGTAATTCAGGGACAGACTCTGGCTCATGTTCCTCCAGGGTGCTAATTTTGGTCCCACGATAGAGCAGAGAGCAGAAGAGACGGGTGCTTGTGAGCGTATTTTCATTTAAGATGTTATTTTGGTTTAGTGACTTAGTTTCGGTACACCCAGCAGCAAACAGTAAATGTCCTGAGTGTTGGTCCAAAAATAGCAGATCTACAAGCTCACAGTGTGCTCGCAGCATGTGCACGAAGTGCGTGCCACGCTGCGAGCTTGTACATATGCTATTTAAAGACATTTGGACAATTGAATGTAAGAACTACTGATTTAGAAGATATTTGTAGAATCTGCTTTAATGGGTTAACTTTTTAGTTTAACTAACTTGAATGAACCTTGTCAAGTGGTCATACAGTATGTGGCAAATTGTTACTATCATCCTCAGTTGTACTTTGAATAAGAAATAATTGGGCAAATGGGAGGAAAAAGGTTTGTGTTCAAGATGTCAGATTTCTGTCTTCTTTGTTTGTGCTCTCAGCACTCGAGAGGCAAATTATTTTGTTGTGCTCTGATGGAGGCCTCGCACAGCATGGTTTGGTAAAGACCATCGATTCAAACACTGCTTCATTGACTGAAATATTTTGTCGTCTTTTTAGAAGATTTTGTACTGTGTCAATAGAGGCAATCGTCGGTTCATGTTTTTTCTTTTTCTTTTCTTTTTTTTGTTGAGAAACCCCCCCCCTTTTCCACTTTACCTCAATGGTCCGCAGAGCCTCCGAACGGGCCGACCGTTGGGATTTCCCACAATGCTTTTAGCCACAGGGAGACGTCCTCACAGCATGAGCAAGGGAGGAATGTGCCCAGAGTGTGGGAGCGACCGTAGGGATCGAGGGAGGGAGTCACGGACCAGAGAACCCGGTCAGGGAAGGGAAGGGAGGAGAGCGAGGGGTTGTGTTGAGAGGAGCTGTGTTTCTGTTACAACAGTAGTCACTTGAACAACAGATCTACTGCTCACTCACTGCATGACAAATCCTCAGCGTTCATTTAACCCTGTACAAATGTAACCAAATGGACATTTACGGGTCCATTTGGTTACATTTGCACACTCTCAGAGTTACAAAAGGGTAAATAAACCCGGAGGATTTTACTCGGTAGAAGCTGGCCGGCACTAGAATAATAATTCTCTAAGCATAATCTGCCCCATCTCTGTGTGTGTCGGTGCACTGCACGCGCGGCCACGATAAACAACAGTTATTGCGTCAGTGAGGCAGAGAGATAGTTGTATGTTTTTACGGGGGGGTTGTTCTTGAAAAAAGGTCTCTTTGTGCCATAGAGGAGAGAGCATTGAATGCGTGGTAGCGAGATGCACCCACTTAGACGGGGAGAGAGGGCAGGCAGAGGGACATGGTCTGGAGAATGGAAGGGTGCAGCGTGTGTGAGACGGGAGATCAGAGCAAGCCGGACTGTGCTGAGTGCCAGTCCTGCTGCCAGGGCTGGCCGCCACGCGTGGCACCGTGCCCAGGCTACGCCAGCAGATGTGTCACTAGTGAGTCAGCTATGTGTACGTTTGTGCCTGTGTGTGTTTTTGTGTGTGCACGGCACACACACACACACACGTGCACACACACACAAATGTCCATGACAGAGACACCCACCCACTCAGACGCACACGGTGAGAAGAGAGTGACTTGTGTAATGGGTTTCCTCTCTAGCTTCCCTTCTCTCCCATGGGTATGTCGGTATCACACTCCTGTCCCTTTCTCCCGCTTTTCATTGCCACCTCCATCATCGTGACGGACACAGAGAGGGGGCTCTGTCACCGCGACATGATGTGACAAAACGTGACATTACACACATGTCACCTCCCCGGGGATGGCAGCTATCGTCTGCCAAACAGAGGAGCTGAAGAATCGGGGAAGGGGGTTGGGGGGGGGGTGAGGACGGGAAATGCTGGACCGGGAGAAGAGACTAGAGGAAGCTGGGAGTGAGCGACGTGAGGGGGTGGTGGGAGGAGAGTGAGAGAGAGAGAGAGTGAGGAGGGATAAAGACCGGTGCTCGAAAGACCTGTTACACTCAGCTGGGTTGGGCCGTAAGTGTGTGTGTGTGAGAAAGAGAGATGTTGCTGTTGTACACTGGGAGTAATAAGAGTTTGTAGAATGCGGAACAGTTTAAAAGTTCACTGTAAATATTTGACATGGCTCGCGTTCAGGAGGAACAAGAGAGCCTAGTCATACTAGCCTAGTTTGTGTGTGTGTGTTGATTCTTGCTACGGTAGATGTATATGTCAAAACGCCTCATCTGTGGCGTCACTGCTCTATCTTTAGCACTACTTGGCATTCCAGGCGCGCTGTGTGTGTGTTTGTGTGAGTGAGGGTGTGCGTGTCACGAGAGCTCTCCGCAAGGGTGTGGCATATTTGGCCACCGCTCTCAGGAAGTCAACTGCAACAGGTGAGTATGCACTATGCAGGTGTGCCATACATACCCCGTCAGCCAATCCCCAGCCAAGTACTGCATTAACTCTGTTCAGTTTCAGACTGAGAGTCATTAATATGTGGATCGGGTTAATCAGAATTGGTAGTGCAGATTTGACCCCAAAGAGGTCTGCGGAGCAACACCCTGCCTCAAGAAAATGATTTCAAGCTTTGTGCCCTTCTCTCCCACTGTTATGACTGGGCTCAGTTGGGAAGTTGCAAACAGACGTCATAGCCTACTCAACAACTGCATTGAAAGGAATTCAAATCGGGTAACACCTTGGTTCTATTCGGAATCAATGACGAGCCATCAGTGCACAGTGAGTGTGAACAACCCCCGCCAAATTCGTCTGTTCGTTTGAACAGAGACTGTGTGTGTGTGTGTGTGTGCTCGCGTGTGTGAAAGAGAGACGGTGTACAGTTTTGTTTGTCAGTGACTAAATGTGCGTCTACGGTTTCCTTCAGCAGTACTTATCTTGCAGAGCTTCCAGATTGCCATCGTCATATCTATGGGCTCTATTTGTGGTTAAAACCAACTTATTTTCGCAGAGAAGATCACAGTGTTAACAAGCTAATGAAATGAGCTAACCTGGCATTAAGGTGGACTGACTGACTTAACTAAGGTAACCAGCAATTCGACCACTGTCTCATCAGTCTAATCAAGGTGCAGTTAAATGTTTCCCCAGTATGTAAGCATAATCACACCTAGTGTGAAGTGAGCGGTGCTATTTATGAGTTAATGTCATCAAGCGTACCGCTAGCCAATCATAGCGCATCCTGCAAAGCTTGGCCAATGGGACCCTGGGCGTACAAAAACATTTGAGCCGATTGTGCCAAATGTAGGCCAGATGTAGGCCACGATTCAGTTTACACAAGCCCTGGACATTTTGTTTTACACGTTTTTTTTCCCCCCAGTTTTTGAACGGACATTTTACACAACAAACTTTGAGCCATTGTGCCAGGATGTAGGCCATATCTAGGTCAGATGTAGCCCGCGTTTCAGTTTACTTTAGCCCCGGACATTTTTGTCTTCACCAGGCCGTAGGCATGGGGAGAGACTGTTTTTCCCTTCGGTTCTTGACCGGACAAAGCCAGATGTTGGTGCTATAGCTCCGTTCAAAAAGACAATGTTATATACATCGTTGGTTAATAAGGGATAAATGTTTAACTCATTGAGTGCCAATCCCGAACTAGTTCGGCTTTATTAGCGTATCGTAGAGTGCCGATCCCGAACAAGTTCGGCTTTTTAAAAAAAAAAAAAAAAAAAAATTGAAAAAAATTTTTTTGATTTTTTTTTTTTTTTTTTTTGGACCCCATCAAATCTGGTGAACATGATTTCAATCGCGATTTTGCATGTTCCACCCCCATACAACCCCATCTAACATAAAGGGCAGCCATTTTTGTTTACATTACATGTAAAACATAATGGCGATTATCTCAAGAATGCCTGAACGGATTTCCAATCGGATTTTTTTGTTTGAAAGCTGTGAACAAACTGCACAAATCCACTCCAATGCAATCCAGGATTGCATTGGATTTTTTAGAGCTCATTCTTCTCTGTTTTTTTCCCATGCATGAGGTGTGCAAGGTTTAATCATGGCTAAGTTGACGAAAATAAGGCTTCTAAAATGCTTGGTAGCCAATAGCTAACTTCAAGCTAACTTCATCCTCTTCCTGTACATGCACAAAGGAAAGTGTTCAGGCAAGTAGGGCTTGGGCTTGGGCTCCAGGGCTTGGGCATGCATTACCAGCATATCTCTATTATTCTCTGGTCACTGGGCGCCCTCTAGTGGTGATAGGCTGGCACTCAATGAGTTAATCAGTTACTTAAATATTATGCAAGTATAAAATAATCTATAAAATTTGATTAGATTGGTTCGTAATGAATAACCACGAAGGTATTGAAAATATTGGAACAGGTCATTTGGTCATAGTTGTAGATCGGCTATTCTTGCACAATGAAGTATAAATTAAACATGAGGCTAGAAAATAGTACTCGGATTGATAACACCAGTCAATGATGCAGCTGTAAAATTGCTGTCCAGAAGTATTTCACCAACTCGTGAAATGATGAGGCTGTATCTTTTTGTATTTATCAGTCAGGCAAATGAGGCAATCATAGGCTACTTGTCTTGACCATAATATACTATACTTTATTTTGTTATATATATTTTTTTGAGCGGTGGTCAGCTGCTCCTCAGAGTGACTTTGTCCCTGGCTGTTAGTTAGTCCGTAGTATGAACTGCAATACCTGCTGGTGACCATACAGTACAGTACACATACAGTAGGCTACTTTACAGGCTACAGTAGGCACCCACCCAGCAGTGCTGTTGCGCAGCCTCCACCGCTCAGTAACTTTGTGTCTGAAAGAAATGCACCCATACAAATTCCTTGTATGTGAAAAGATAATTGTCCATAAACTGTTTCTGACTCTTGATTTTGTTCTGATAGTATCAGGGTTGTTTTAGCATTACATTGCTCCTGATGGAGGGGAAAGGAACTGGTGTATATGTGAATATCGTGTTCCTTCCACATGATACGTCCCACCAGGGAAACTCCCCCCTGTCAGGCGATAAGAAGCGGCCCGCTCACTCCCCATGCATTGAAGGAAGCATGAGCTCAGTCCGGGGCGCTCCCCCAGGATGGCAGAGGAAGAGTAGCGCCCAGGATTACAGCTTAGGCTAGGGGTTCTCAAATATGGGTCGCGACCCGCATATCTGACCAAACATTTCCAAAAAGTTAGTGACACCCACAGCCACAACACCAGAGCAAGCGCACACAACGAACATCGACAAATATGGGTAAATTCTCCTTCTACAACACTGCCACCCAGGTGTGCAATTCCTTGATTCCCTTAAAACATGTAGCTCGTTGGCATCCTTCAAAACTGACCTGAAAACTCACCTTTCAGGAGGCCAGAGAAGGAGGTAGTTATCACTTCTCCCATATACAGGTGAGAAGTGAGCACACCCCTTTACCTTAGCCCCACCCCCTTGTTTCCCCTATCCTGTACATATATTGTTTTTATAACTGTGATGTTATTGAATGTTTTCTTTGCTTGCTATTTGTTATGTCCATGAATTCCATGGTCACGTGGCTTTCAGGGCAATTTCGGGACCTGTGTATTGGATCTGTGTTTCACAACAGATCAAAAAGACTGTAAAAGGACTTATTTGGGATGTTCCTTTTAGGCATGGTGTTTACCTGTACTGGCGGCTGGGGACTGGGGTCGCCAAATAATTTCCCTCATATAGGGTCGTGGTATAAAAAAAGTGGCTTACGCAATTGACACCGGGTGAAACATGGGTTACAAAATCGTGGCATCAAAATTTTGAGATTTAAAAAAATAAACTTTTAGGACATGATGACGTGGTGTTGCAGTTGGGTCCTAAATGTGGAGCGCTTGGAAAGGACTTTATGTGTGTAATTATTAGATTTCATTTGGTACGTGCAACTCGTGTGTTTTTGTTAGTGTGAGAGCTCCCATGTTGCATAGACCAGTGGTTCTCAACCTGTGGGTCGGGGTCCCCACATTATTTTGGGGGGGTCCCCAGATGATTAACTTAATGTGCAACATTGTTTTCTCACTCAGCAGTAAATAAACCAACATAGAGATTAAGTGTATAGAGGGTATCTGCACATTTCTAAAGTGACAATTTAAGGACTTTTAATACATCTAAAATGATAAATTAAACATTGTCCAAATTGTCTCATATTAGGGGCAGAAATTGTGAAAATAGCCGATCTACATGGGTGAGCATGTAGATCTGCTATTTTCACAATAGAACCATGTTATACAAAATGTAATGTCTCAACTCTTAGTGCTTATAGGGTGGGGGGGTGACAGGGGGGTCCTCAGTTAAAATATGATAATTTTGGGGGTCGCGGACTGAAAAGGTTGAGAACCACTGGCATAGACCATGCGGGTGCCTCACAGCCGGCTGTGTGTCTGGGCCATTGTCTTGCCGAAAAACACAGGGCGGAGAGATGGAAAAAAATAGCCTTTTTGGATATTGCACTAAACAAATAGCGGGGTTAAAAAGAATTTCTCGAGATGGAGGCCGAGCAGACGGAGAGTGAGCGGGGGAGCGAGAGAGAGAGAGAGAGAGAGAGGGGGAGAGAGAGCTATACTAGTCTGTTGTGGCTGAGCTGCAAAATGGGATTTGCATAAATAAGGCTGAAACATCAGCAGGCCCTTTACAGCCAACAGCAGGGCTAATAGCGAGGCAGATAAAGTGCATATTACAGGTGAATCGTTCACTTGCGGATACAAGCACCAAAATTGGCACACATACTCCTTAGGCATTGCTCTTTTCAGAAAACCATCTGGCCAAAAAAAAAATCAAGATGGCGGCCAATTTTCATGATGGCCGCCATTGAATATACAGTAATCTTGCATTCCGCAATAAAATCCCATAGACTTGTCCTATTTGAATGATTTTGGTGTCAAATCATACATTTATCACTATGTAGAATCCAAATTTGGACCCATGGACTTACTCAATGGCTTCCTTGTACCATATATCAGTCCCGGAATCTTAATATTCTGCTAAATTAGAGGTTTGTGTTATGTCTGACTCGGGTAAAATAGGTTGTAGTGTATATCTTAGTATTGTTAGAGGTTTATAGTGTGTGTGTGTGTGTGTGTGTGTGTGTGTGTGTGTGTGTGTGTGTGTGTGTGTGTGTGTGTGTGTGTGTGTGTGTGTGTGTGTGTGTGTGTGTGTGTGTGTGGGGGGGGTCATGTAGTAATGTAGTAACTCAACAGAGCGGATTTCAATGCACAGCAGCTGACGCGGCAAAAATGCATGGTAGATATAATAGCGCCGTGGGATCACTCTTTGTCTAGTCTCTATTCTTCGACCTTTTCGACTCGGGTAACCCTGCCAGGAGTACAAGACTCCTGCCGACATAGCTCTGGGGGTCATGGAGACACGCAAACTGCCTCACCACGATAAGGTGATGATCCCGTCGAGGCAGGAGGTATTTTTTTCTTCTATCTAGGGCCTAGGCAGTATAGTACAATAGTATAGTAGGCCTAGACTACAACGCTTCTAAATCTCGCACCTGCAGCTGCACAGTGCCGTGCAGGTCAGACCAAAGCGGTAGCATTTGCATCGACTGCAGCATTCCAACTTGCATCCACACTTGGTCAGCTGCTGGCAACTCTCTACAATGGGTGGGAGCTCAGTCCAATCAATCTGCCACAGATCTCCTTTCTTGGTCCAGCCCCAGTTGTCAGGAGTCTGCATTTCTGGTTGACATACTGAGATGCAGGCCGCTTGATAGGAAGCGCGCTTCACATGTTGCTTCAGTGCTGCTTGCGTTGGAGGAATGGCTTCGTATGGCCTCTGCTTCCGAGCAAACAAGTCCAACCTCGCATCATTGACACCTTCAGCTGTGCTGGATTGGTCGTACATCATGACCACAAACTTTTCCAAGGTTTTCAGGTCTTCATCATCCACTACAGGTGGGTAATGGCTGAGTTTGCTGAAGACACCGGAAGCCTCATCACAAACATTCCAGGTTTGCCACGCAGACTTCTTCCCCTTTCCGCGGAATGCTGAAATAACATCGCAGCCAGTGAAGGCATGGAAGAAGAGCATCCCTTTGCTCTTTTCTGCAAGAGTGCAACACAGGTCATGAACAGGAATCCACTTTAAGTTCTATCTTTGGCCAAAGGCAACCCACAACTGCTGCAGACCGAGCTCCTGAAGTGCCTGCAGAACACTGACTGTGATGGCAACAACATCTGTGTCGTTGGCTTTGACCATAATGACCTGCTTCTGGCCTGCTTCTGTGGCATGCCTGGCATGCACAAAGATCTGTGTGTCCGCTTCTTCGTGACTGCATGGTGCCACCCCAGCCAGATTGATAGTGCTGTTGCTGAGAGCATCTTCTTTCTTGGTCACAATGACCACATTACTAGGCCATCTAGTCTGAAAGCTGAAACTAGATTGAAGCGTGGACGTGGGGTGAGACGCAGGGTGACAGGCTTGGGCAAAATTCCTTCAAAATGGCAAAACTTTATGAGAGAAAATGACAACAAAGCTGAGCTATTCAACTTTCTGGCTGATAAGATAGCATGTGTGGGCTCACCAAATGTGGTCATTGTGACCAAGGAAGAAGATGCTCTCAGCAACAGCACTATCAATCTGGCTGGGGTGGCACCATGCAGTCACGAAGAAGCGGACACACGGATCTTTGTGCATGCCAGGCATGCCACAGAAGCAGGCAGCAAGGTCATCATGGTCAAAGCCAACGACACAGATGTTGTTGTCATCGCAGTCAGTGTTCTGCAGGCACTTCAGGAGCTTTGTCTGCAGCAGTTGTGGGTTGCCTTTGGCCAAAGACAGAACTTAAAGTGGATTCCTGTTCATGACCTGTGTTGCATTCTTGCAGAAAAGAGCAAAGGGATGCTCTTCTTCCATGCCTTCACTGGCTGCGAAGCAGAGGCCATACGAAGCCATTCCTCCAACGCAAGCAGCACTGAAGCAACATGTGAAGCGCGCTTCCTATCAAGCGGCCTGCATCTGGAGTCAGTCAACAGTATGTCAACCAGAAATGCAGACTCCTGACAACTGGGACTGGACCAAGAAAGGAGATCTGTGGCAGATTGATTGGACTGAGCTCCCACCCATTGCAGAGAGTTGCCAGCAGCTGACCAAGTGTGGATGCAAGTTGGAATGCTGCAGTCGATGCAAATGCTACCGCTTTGGTCTGACCTGCACGGCACTGTGCAGCTGCAGGTGCGAGGTTTAGAAGCGTTGTAGTCTAGGCCTACTATACTATTGTACTACACTGCCTAGGCCCTAGATAGAAAAAACTTTAAAAAAAAACTACCTCCTGCCTCGACGGGATCATCACCTTATTGTGGTGAGGCAGTTTGCGTGTCTCCATGACCCCCAGAGCTATGTCGGCAGGAGGCTTGTACTCCTGGCAGGGTTACCCAAGTCGAAAAGGTCAAAGAATAGAGACTAGACAAAGGGTGATCCCACGGCACTATTATATCTACCATGCATTTTAGCCGCGTCAGCCGCTGTGCATTGAAATCCACTCTGTTGAGTTACTACATTACCCCCCCCCCCCCCCCCCCACACACACACACACACACACACACACACACACACACACATACACACTATAAACCTCTAACAATACTAAGATATACACTACCACCCATTTTACCCGAGTCAGACATAAAACAAACCTCTAATTTAGCAGAATATTAGGATTCCGGGACTGATATATGGTACAAGGAAGCCAGTGAGTAAGTCCATGGGTCCAAATTTGGATTCTACATAGTGAAAAATGTATGATTTGACACCAAGATCATTCAAATAGGACAGGTCTATGGTATTTTATTGCGGAATGCAAGATTACTGTATATTCAATGGCGGCCAGCTTGAAAAATGGCCGCCATCTTGAAATTTTATTTGGCCAGATGGTTTTATGAAAAGAGCAATCCCTAAGGAGTATGTGTGCCAATTTTGGTGCTTGTATCCGCAAGTGAACGATTATTTCTGTTATCTGCCCGGCTATAAGAGCAGGGAGGAGAGTGTGTGTGCGCGTGCGTGCGTGCGTGCGCGTGTGTGTGTGTTTGCGCGTGTGCACTGGCATCTGTGTTTTTTTTTGTCAAGCCGAGGTTTGTCTTGCAGTGTTTTGTCGTACTGGGAGGTGGAAGTTTCAAACTAGCAAAGTATCTCGGCAGCAAGGCCAGTGTTTCTCTCCCCCTGATGATCCCCACACCTCTAAAAAGCTCCTAAGACACTCCACTGGCTTAAAGCCTCCATCTCCCCCATAAGAGTCTCTTTAGCAGGCTTTTTGGGTGACGTAGAACCCAGGGATAGGTTCCATTCTCTGCAGGCTGCCATGGCTGTTACATAAGCATGAGGCGAAGAAGTGCCTATCCCCTCCCAGTACCACCCGTGTCGGAAAACCCAAATCTAATTGAATTGAACTATTTTCCGCCCTCGTTTCATGTGGAGACCCATATTTATATCAGAGGCAAAATACTCATTTTTAGCGGCTCATTATGCGGCCTTCCCATTAACTTGGGCGAGCTGCAGCTCCTAGTGTTTGGTATGATAGACAGCTCTGGTTCTTTTAATGGAGGTGGGGAGAGAGAGAGAGAGAGAGAGAGAACACTGTGATTAGCTCTGCGTGCGCGCGTGCATGTGTACGTACGTGTGTGTGTGTTTTGTGACAGCCATGTCAGCAAGCTCCCTAATTAGTGTCTTGTTAGTGGGTGATTGGAGGCAGTGGGTGATTGACAGGTCCCACTGTTTGTGTGTGTGCTCACTGCTCACATGTGCAAAATACACGAGTTTGTATATGCTGGGGTGCTATAGATTTGGCTGACACCCCTTTAGGGCATGAAGGCCAGTTGACTTAGAGCTAAATGGACTATGTATCTGATACTGAAACGTAAGAGCTGCTTTAACTAGAAGCTAAGTATATTTCACATGGGATTATTTGTGTTTGGTTGTGTACTTATTCGTCTGTGTATCACATTCATCAGTATACTGTATGCTTTTAATTTTGTATGGTCTTCATCATATGTGTATGGTTTTGATCTGTGTATCCTCTTCATCGTTGTCTGGTGGGTCTTTGCCAGTATTATTCCATTTCTTTTGCCTTTTATTTATAGTCCACTGTAGAAATGGACAGGAAACGGCGGAGAGAGAGAGATGGGGAGAGACATGCAGCAAAGACCGTCGGGAACGGGACTCGAACCCGCTGTGCGCTGTCAGACTGCTTGTGAGCCTATAGCTGCCCGCCCAGCGGTCTGGGCCTCTTCCATCTTGAGTAGAAAAGTGCGATGTGGTAGAACGTGTTGCGTGCCAAAAATCGAGAGTGTAAATGAGTTTTAAAGCTTACTACTCACTAAGACGTTTATTTGGTTGCTTACTGGCAGTATCATTTTGACTTAACCCATTTAGGCCTAGGAGTATTGACTGCTTTAACTATTGAAAAATAGCAGATATACAAGTTCACAGCGCGGCACCGAGTGCCGCGCTGCGAGCTTGTAGATCTGCTATTCTTGAAAAATCATGATTTTTCTTTGCAAGTCTTTGAATATATCTATTTAAAAGCGAACATTTGTAACTCAAATATTTGCTTCTGGGGGGTCCCTGGAACAACATATTTTGAGATGGGGGTCCGTGGCTAAATACCTGTAATTTTGGGGGTCCTTGACATGAAAAAGTTTGAGAACCACTGATTTAGAGGAAGGATTTAGAAGTCGGGTCAAAGATCGGGTCAAAGATATTCAAAGACTTGCACTCATTTTCACGATTTTATCAAAAATAGCAGATCTACAAGCTCGCAGCGCGGCACTCGGTGCCGCGCTGTGAGCTTGTATATCTGCTATTTTTCAACAGTTAAAGCATAAACTAATGGTTAAAGTGGTTAGGTATTTGAGAGTTAAGTGGATCAGGACTTCCTATCCTGCCCAGCACCTCACCCTGACATATCTTTTCTACCTTCACATCTCTTCCCCTTTCCCCCTTTCTTCTCCTTCCTTTCTTAGCCAAAAAGGCAACACTCTGGGGAAAGAAATGGCTGTCCACCGGTCCCCAAAAATGTATTCACATTCATGTTCAGTGTTTTTAATGTATTTCTTTGACGCAGGCATGTAACTGAGCAGTATTAAAATGGCAAAATGATTGCCCTATTTATACGTTGTAACATAGTTGTTGTGACAATGTCGTGCAGTAGCACCGAAACTGGCCAGTACACAAGCTCAAAACGCATCGAAACGCACCTGTAATGACGTGACCAAAACAAGGGACACCAGGTTAAATGTGGTTGTGGTTAAGTCTGTCTGTGGGTTTTATAAATATTTAACCACCACGTTTTCGTCCCGACAGCGACAATATGGGGTATGTGCACTACCAAGTGAGCTACCGGGGTGCCCCTTAAATGGCAAATTGTGCTCTGTACCTTTTTCATAGTTATTATCTTGGCATTTTTCTTTTTACTTCATTCCAGATAGGAGAGTGTGTAGAGAGACGGGAAACAAAGGGCAGCGAGAGGAGAGACAATGAAGAAGTCGGATTCAAACTCGGGTTCTCACGCTCACAAGGAGCATATGGTCGTTGCACTGACCAGCTGAGCAACGAGGCACCCAATGCGCTCTACAGTTTGATTGCCAATTTTGGTTGTAGAAATTCAAAGTAATTTCAGTGCTGTTTCATCATCCCCGCTTCTCTTTTCCAAAACAACTTTAATAATAAAAAATAATTAAGCCTTATCGATATCACTTGGGTGCACATGGTTCTATATTGACAGGGCGGCAGTGGCTCAGGGGTAGAGAAACCGTCATTAGAACACAGAGTTGGTGTCGAAGAGTCCTTGAGCAAGACTCTGAACCCCTAGTTGCTTCCGCCGCCGGTGAGCAGGTCGGTGCCTTGCATGGTTTCCTCCGTCATCAGTCATCAGCGTATGAATGGGTGAATGTAATGCACAATCTCTGTAAAGCGCTTTGGATAAAGGTATATAAATGCACCATTTACCATTTATTGACGTTGTGACCCATAACCTGGCTAGGTGTGAATTAGGTTATCCTGTGTAGACCACTGTTTCCCAAACATTTCAGTTCGAGACCAAAAAGATTAATTTGGAGTCTCCCCGGGACCCAAGCTTACCTAAATAGTCATAATACACGCAGTAAAGGTGGTTGCACACTGCTGCGTTTTTCGGGCCGAATATCGGAGTGAATTTCGGAGCGCGTGAATAAAAAAATCAACCTCACGTTATGTCAATCACATTTGCACACTGCCACCCGTTTCGTATTTATTTTCGGACCAGGGTTGATTTTTTTCGGATTTTCGCAGCTGTTGCACTGAGCCCCTTGCTCTCTATCTCTTTCCTCTCTCTCTCCCTGGCTTTTGGATTTCGGATTTCCAAAACGCAACGAAAACACGCAGTGCAGTGTGCAACCAGCTTTAGTTGTAGGAAATGCTAAAAATTACCCAGAAATGGGCCTCGAACCACTGTTTGGGAAACACTTCCTAGACCAGTGAGAGAGGAGCTCCACTGCTGCCATATTGCTATCCTAGAGAAGAGTTTGTGTGTATTCGTCTGGTTCCCAGCAGCCCATGCAACCCCCTCTCCTCCCAGGGGAACTCTGGAGCCAGCTACAATGTTGGAGCGTTTTGGAGGCGCTCCTAAATATTTTCAGGATGACAATATAAATCTGACTGACTCGCGCTGCTCTCTCAGACAGGATTCTCATGCAATTACCAGGGGAGCATGTTGTGTACACACACGCACGCACGCACGCACGCACGCACGCACGCACGCACGCACGCACGCACGCACGCACGCACGCACGCACGCACGCACACACACACACACACACACACACACACACACACACACACACACACACACACACACACACACACACACACACACACACACACACACACACACACACACAGAGAGAGAGCTCGGTTCAAGTCAAGATTGCAATACTTCCTCAAGTTCCTCTTAATGCTTCTTCAATGTAGTTTGGATCATTTCTAACTAACTGCACTGCGTACACACATGAATGTGCGCACACGTACTGTACACACAAAGCTTGGTTCCAGATTGCCATGATTCCTTGTATGCTTCTTCAATGTAGTGCTGATCATTTTTACCACTCTGCACTGCATTTAACTCTTGAGGCATTAAATTAACCCTTTACACCCTTAAAGAGTTAAGCTGGTTGCACACAGCTGCGTTTTTTCATTGTGATATGCGCTTTTCAGGGCAAGGAGAGAGAGGGAGCTAGGGACCCAGTGGTCCGATAATAAATACGAAACAGTTTGCAGTGTGCAAACATGATTGACATAACGTGAGGTTGGTTTCTTTTTTTGTCAAATATGTTTTATTGCCAACAGATTATCAAGCATTACAAAATGAACTTGTTATCCTAGTAACAATTTCTGTCTTCAGCAGAATCAAAAGAAAGAAGAGAAAGAAAAAAAAGAGCAAGAAAACAAACAAAAATAAAATACAAAACCAAATAACACATGACATAAAAACAACCCCTTGTGAGGTTGGCTTCTTTATTTACATGCTCCGGAATTTGCTCTTATATTTGGCTGAAAAAACGCAGCAGTGTGCAACAAAACTGTATTTTACATTGAGGGACACCACGACCAGACTACTGTTTGGACACATGGCATGTGAGCTTTGTTATATTAACGGATGGTTGTTCTCTTGTCTCTTCTCTCCTCTCAACAGTGTGCCCAAGGGCTTTGAAAGCCCCTTGGGGAAGCTTCACCAATAACGCACGGATCAAACAAGGAAAAAAAAGACTCCTTTCCTTTTTGCTCTTATCTTTTCACTTACCTACACATTCTCTCTCTCTCTCACACACTCACACAAACACCCTTGTCTTGCACACGCACGCCCACACACACACCAGACAAGGACATAGAGAGAATGTTGGAGGTCCAAGAGGAGAGGCCAGCGGCGGCGGGAACAGCAGCGACACACTTCAACAAGAAGGAGCGAGGGAAGAAGGAGCGCGACGAGGCCAAGGACGGACGGGCCAACCTCGGGAACATCGGGAATCCCGGCGCGGGCGCGGGCTCCAGGAACGTACGAGGCGCCAAAGCGCCGCTGGCGCACACGGGCAGCCCGCACCAGCTCATCACTCCACCCTGCTCTGTGGTACTGGGAGCTCCATCCATGCACTCCACTAGACTGAAGAACTCCCCATCCACCAACACGCAGAGGTGAGTTTTTATTTTATTTTATTCATTCCACCACTATTCGGATTTACCAGAGCCTTTGAAACGTAGAGAGTTCTGCCATTGCGGGGTCAGAAACGGCACTGTTCACGTGGTTCATTGTCACTTCTACCCCTCATAGACTCCAATGCATTCTGTAAACTTCTGGTTTGTGGTTTGTCACTATACGCTAATAGATGTGTGTGTAGAACAGGGGTTTTCAAAGTGGGTGACGGGGCACCCTGGGGTGCCGCGAAATCATTTGATAATATTTGGAATTCATTTGGACACTTGAAAAAAATATAACCAAAATGACTATTATCTCAACGTTTTCCTCGCAACGTTATCACTAAAATATCCTCACTGTCAGGCAGAAACCTCTTATCTCCAAGTTTCAAATGTGTACGTCTTTTGGTAAAGCAAAGCCCTGCTTCATCATGCAAGACTGTCGCACAAAACTATTGAAAACATTGAAAAGCACACAACGCCTTGCGATGCGAGGCGTTGTGTGCTTGTAGATCTGCTGTTTTCACTAGTTTAGTACATTTTATAGATGATAAATACAAAACAAACGGTTTTGGACATACAAGGTTTCCACCCGACAACAACGATATGCTATAAATATAAGGTGCTGGGAGTGAAAATTATAATGTAGGGGTGCCTCGGATTTAAAAAAATATTCATGGGGTGCCCCGAGACAAAAAAGTTTGCGAACCCCTGGTGTAGAAGACTTGGCCCCATGAAGTGAACGGGAGTGGCGCGACTCCCTCTGTATACAAGGCTCTGGCATTTACAACCTCTGCGTTTGTGATTGGCTAAGAGGCATTCTAATCGGTGGTCGAAAGGATATGGGTTTTTCAATGGCTAATGTCGATTTATACGGAACTGGGTGGCTGATGGCTGACGCTGTACAGCAGTGGTTCTCAACCAGCGGTCCGGGGAACCACCCGTGGTCCCTTGAGGGCGTTCCAGGCGGTCCCCAGCTAAATGATGTAGAGTTGTTAATCAAATAGACCCTTATAGATCTTTAACTCTTGAGAATGTGAAATGAAACCAATTGAAACCCCTACATTATGGATCCATTTGGTTTCATTTTACACTCTCAAGGGTTAAATTATTGTTAAACATATGCATTACTTAATTTACAAGAAGTCTACACAATTAGAGAATGTTGAAGAATCTTTAGTTTGATCAACGTTTGCCTTTTCTATGGTACAAAACCATATCTCACAACAACAAAATATTCAATAAAAGTATTGGGTCTGAGAGGCTGAGGCCATGGCTACACGGAGCTGGATATTTTCTGAATCTAGACATTTTTTGTTGCTGTTGGGGCTTGCAACCACACAAAGCTGGATATTTCGGCCATGAAGCTGGATATTTTTTAAACCGGATAAATAAGTGTGTGTGCTTGTTAGACCTAGATATCTTTGTCGTGTGGACCTAGATATGTGGATATCTGAAAAACCGGGATATATGAAATATCCAGCTCCGTGTGGACCTAGATATTTTTATATGTGGATATCTGAAAACCCATGCCAGGATATATGAAAAATCCAGCTCCGTGTAGCCATGGCCTGAATCTCATCAAATGGTGGTCCGTGGCATACATGGCTGAATAAATAATGGACCTTGATGTAGGGGTGGGTGATATGGTGAAAATTATCGTTGAGACGATACAATGTCTCCACGATATGCCCTTTCAGAGGTATCGTATATATCGTGATACAATTGAGTTACATACTTGTAAAGTTCAATTTAGACCTCCCAAAAGGAACCCAGAGAGTCTAGTTTTTGTCAAGTACCTTGAAAAATAACCATAAAAACCAACGTGAAAAAGAATCGTGATAAAATCGTGTATCGTGATACAGCTTGGGAAAATATCGTGATATTGTATTTTTCCATATCGCCCACGCCTACCTTGAAGTGAAAAAGTTTGAAAACCACTGCTGTACAGGCAGATAGTTGACTTCAGGGGAGAGGAGAGCGGTATCAGTCCTGTGTTCATCCTCTGCATCATCGGCTGACAGCAGGTGCTGTGCTGTCTCTGTCCACTTGAGCAGGGGTTCCCAAACTTCTTTGTCTCAGGGCACCCCATAGATATCTTTTTTTAATCCGAGGCACCCCTACATTACGATTTTCACTCCCAGCGCCTTATATTTGTAGCATATCTTGTATCTTCGTTGTCGGGTGGAAACCTTGTACGTCCAAAACCGTTCGTTTTGTATTTACCATCTATAAAATGTGTCCCAATCTCACTGAGAGCCAGTCATCTCGGAAAGTACAGCTTTAGACAGGGACTGAAAATACCTTTTTTTTCTCACTAAAATGTGATAAAGCCACTAAAGCATTTCATAAATTTCAGGCTACATTTCACTTAAACGCCAGAGCTTAACTCTGCATGTAAATAAGACTTTTTTTAATTAATGTGAGAGATCGTCAGGTCATTTGCAGGTTAGAAATTTATTTAGAACTTGAATATCTCAAAAGTAGTATTTCAGCATGGCATCATTCTATAAGCCATATATTCAAAACTGTTGGGTCAATCTCCACAACCAATATATCATTTTGTAGCTATGATCCTCAGCTTTCAAATGAAATGAAAAAATGAAAATGAATAAAAATCCAATGACTGGCTCCCAGCCAAATTGGGACACAAATGTACAAATCTAGTGAAAACAGCAGATCTACAAGCACACAACGCCTCGCATCGCGAGGCGTTGTGTGCGTGTAGATCGGCTGTTTTCACTAGTTTTGTGTGACAGTCTTGTATGATGAAGCAGGGCTTTGCTTTACCAAAAGACGTACACATTTGAACACGTTTGTACACAAACTTGGAGATTCGAGGTTTCTGCCCGACAGTGACGATATTTTAGTGATTATGTTGCGAGGAAAACGTTGAGATAATAGCCATTTTGGTTAGAACTGACTGAAAATAACGTTGTACTTGTTTAAAATGATACTAAATATTTGTTCAAGTGTCCAAATAAATTCCAAATATTATCAAATTATCTCGCGGCAGCCCTTCCTGCCGTCACGGCACCCCAGGGTGCCCTGTCACCCACTTTGAAAACCCCTGCGCTTGAGAATAGTTCTGTTGGCTGAACTTGTCATTCTGCTGCTGGCTAAAGGGCCATTTATAGTTACGTATGGTTGATTTTGTGTACGTTTTGGGTGAGGAACTACGTACGGTAACTCTTTCGCCATGCATAGTAGACATGCACGTTATTTATGTGCCGACCCGCTCTCCGCTCCAATTCTGCTCCCGTTTGCGTCCGCGCGCCACATGAAGGTGGTTCTCACACGTGTAAAAACCGAAGCATTTAGCCAAAATATGTAGAACCACAGATTTTTTACCCGCCGTGATGTTTGGTACTGTATAAATACGTGGTAACAGTCTGGACTGGATCTGCTGTCTGTCGGCAACATTATCGCGGTAAATGCAACTCCGCGAGGGTACAAAATGGTCCACATCCATGTGGTTAAATTTGTAGTACAAATTTAACCACATGGATGTGGACCCGGAGTAGGCTAATTATAACAAAACACACATACACACCCGCTCATATATTGAACATAATTCCCAAGTAATAAATGAGCCGCATCGTCATCTCTTCTTGTGTGTGCCTCGCTGTCTGTGCTCAGCTGATGACTGTCGATGCGTGATGAGTGAGGAGTCGAGGCGTCCTCTTCAAGTGGTTGTGTAACGACCTTTTTTCCGTTTCTTGATCAAATATATTTATTATTGGGACACACAGTTTGTGAACCGCTGTTAGAGCAGAGTTAAAGTAATTTTCATCACTACTGCGCCTATGTTTTATTACGGTGGTCGTGGGTACTTCTTGCTACGGATATACATCTTGTACGTTCAGTCCGTCCAGTTGGGTGCTGTCCGTAAGCGTCCGTATACGGATCTAAATCATCCGGAGTACGGAGGCTTGGGAGACAGACCGGATCAACCGGACGGAATTTGTCTCACCCTCCGTTGCTTATGTATTCCTGCGGTTCTTATGTACTACTATGCATGGTACTTAACTTAGCACTGGCATGATCATGCATTGCGTGAGTGCCAATGATGAAGAAAATGTTCATGCAATGTGCTGAACAACAGCAGACCATAGGCTCACGTGCTTACTGTCCCACAACCATCCCAAATGGCACCGGCTCGTCGGGAGTTGGTATGTGGGCAGGGGACGCCCAGAAAATGGCCTTTTGAGGCCTGTAAGCTAGTTTCGCTGGTTGAAGGCTTGCTCGCGAGTTTGCAATTCCCAATTAACATTTTTTACATTTGCATGTTGCCATGTCTGCTTATTATAAGCGACCATGGGCTTGTTTCTTCTGTAAAGTTGCTTGTAAATATTGTCAGTTGTGTTTATTTGGTTTCTAAAGTGTAGTTCCTTCGTTCCTAATGTTTTTTAAACCAGTGATTCTCAATGATTTTCAAGTCAAGGACCCCCAAATTAATTTATATTATTTGGTGCCAAGGCCCCCATGCAAAATTTAAATGAACATCTTTCAAGAATATTCTAAATATTCTTTTCCTCCAAGATTTTCTTTCTTTCTTTTAAATGGCAGCTCTACAAGCTCACTAGGTGTAGCATCACAATCTGCTATTTTGAAATAGCCAATAGTGCTCATTTGGCCGAGGCTAGTCGCTTCTTTTGGGCTTGTTTTCATACTAGACCTGGTTGCTTATTTCTCTCGCAACACTAACCCACACCTAAACAAAAGGCGTGTGTGCATGCACCTCAGAACTGTCTTTGAAGTTGTCATGAGAGATCGTAATGCCTCTGCAAATCGAGATTTATGCATTTTATGCGGTCATCAAATGATATGCATTTTCAGAGCAATGTCTATCTATGCATTGGCAAGTTTTTGTCAATTTAAGGGAATCAAATTAAAGCAAATGTAAATACTAACTGTATTATTGCGACCGTATGTCGCAAGTATACTATGAAAACCAGCACATCTTGTCCACGTATATCTGGCTGTACGTCACACCTGACGCTGTGGTTCTATGGGTTTGTCTGTGGTTCTATGGGTTTGTCTGTGGTTCTATAGGTTTGTCTGTGGTTCTATGGGTTTGTCTGTGGTTCTATAGGTTTGTCTGTGGTTCTATTGGTTTGTCTGTGGTTCTATAGGTTTGTCTGTGGTTCTATAGGTTTGTCTGTGGTTCTTTAGGTTTGTCTGTGGTTCTATAGGTTTGTCTGTGGTTCTATAGGTTTGTCTGTGGTTCTATAGGTTTGTCTGTGGTTCTATAGGTTTGTCTGTGGTTCTATAGGTTTGTCTGTGGTTCTATGGGTTTGTCGCTGTGATGTCAGGGGAACCGCTCTTAACAGAATGGGTTTGCTGCTCTGACATCACGCTCTGGCTTGATGTCCCTTTTCTGCCCATATATGGAGATTGCTGATGTCATCACGAGTCACACTTGCAAACTAATTACGTCCTTGTCCTTATCATACCCATATATGGAGATTATACCCATATATGGAGATCCCTGTCCCGATGTCATCAATATTAAGGGCATCTGGGAAATGTGGGAATGCCCATATTTCGTAATGCCGATATATGGGCATGTTCTGACATCACATAGTTGACTATCATGCAGGGGTCTCCATATATGGGTAACTGGTCCGATATACAGCACTGGCCAGATGGCCAAGAATTGGCACGACCTCACCCTTTTGGGCGAGGGCGCATGTCGCCCTGAGACGTCTTACTAGTTATAATTCAGGCATATCTCCATAACAAAGAAGTGCTCATGTAGGTGTTACCATGTTGTAATACTGTAGGTGGGGGCTTATTGCTATGGTACTGTTAACACACTGTGTGTGTGTGTGTGTGTGTGTGTGTGTGTGTGTGTGTGTGTGTGTGTGTGTGTGTGTGTGTGTGTGTGTGTGTGTGTGTGTGTGTGTGTGTGTGTGTGTGTGTGTGTGTGTGTGTGTGTGTGTGTGTGTGTGTGTGTGTGTGTGTGTGTGTGTTAGGGCTGTAATCTAACCCTGTTTTAAGGATTCGAACTTCAGGGGGGTTTCTCCGAATGGACCACCGAACTATCAAATTTTAATTGAATTAATAAAAACCGAACCTCTGAACCATCGATGGTTCTGTACTTTAACCAGCTACTTTGTAAAAAAAAAACACACACACTATTTTATCAATTAAAAACACTAGCAAGTTGTGTTTAAGCTCTTACTATTTCTCTTTAAAACGGGGTTGGGGTTCAATTCGAGGGGTGATGGGATCTGTTTTGGAAAATCCAATCAGAGAAGTTTGTTTCCTTTTTCCTTTCTCTCTCAACGTATGTCAGAGTTACATGGATGATGTAAGACTTGGGACTGCGTCGCGGACGGGCTGATCTGGTCTCGACGTAACAAACCCAGAAATTGCATTATGGATCCTTTGGGGGTCTGCAATGAAATCCATCTTTGCTTCATGCTTAGGAGAAACACTATTTCATCTGTGGGTGGGTGGATATGTGTTCGCAGAGCACAAAGTCTGCCCTGCTCTGTGCTCTCAGTCAGCAAGCCTGACTGTGTCCACGAGGCACAGAATGGGGTGTCATTTTAAATGACACCCCATTCTGTGACTATCTAGAAAATAAAAACATGGCACTTCATTTCAAAAAGGTTGCTGACCTCTGCTTTAGTTTAGAGGGACAATTTTGCGTACTTTAGAGTCTAATGTACGCAAAATTACAAGCTGACGGCGTGGTGTTCACTGTGTTTATATACTTTACTTTACTTTACTTTATTTATTTGGACAGGACAGTACCAGTTAATGGACACATTGACATTGACATGTTGCATAAAAAATACCAACATACAAAATTCTCAGTGTAAACCAGCCGGAGTTAGCTTAAAGCTAAATTTCATCCGTTGTCCTCACATAAAACAAGAAACAAAACAAGACTAACAATAACAAGAACAGAACAGTACAGGGCGAACAAAACACAACAAGAAAAGGTGCTTGGCGCAACAGAGTGCCTAGTGCGACAAAGTGCTTAGTGCCAGAAATAAGCTAAAAACCATACAGGAGAAACTAACCTGGCAGAGTAATTCGTACCGGCATCAAATAGTTCTTATAGGTGGTTACATGTTTGTGATCGTTTTAACCATTGCTTCAACTGCCCTTTAAAAGCACCGAATGTGGGGATGTCTCTAATTGAGGTAGGGATCTGGTTCCAATATTGGCATCCATTTATGGAGAGAACGTTTTTATCTCTCTCTGTCACACACTCTCTTCTGCGCTGTACGGGGCTGTTGCTCTACGTGCATCTTTTGTTTGCAGAGGAATCGAGCATGGATGTGTGTTTACTTAAATGGAGGTAGAAGAACGGTGCGGTGCATGTGCAGAAGAAGTGCTGTGTGCAAAAGCGGCGCGGAAAGCGCGGTACTCGAAATGATTTCCAATGTTGGCTGTCCTGTAATTCGAATGGATGCCGATCACTGCACGCATCCACCTTGTTTCCAATACCTGTAACCTAGCAACGGCCACTGGCAGCTGTAGCACTGGTGTACTGATATTAGCACACCGGTGCCAATCTTTCACGGTATAGTGTTCTCTTGTATAAATGCTTAATTTTAATTGTCAATTTTAACAGAGATGGTGGGTCTGGGTTTTACATCTTGCTCAAGAACGGCTTGACAGGATCTGTTGACAGACATGGATTTTATTATTGGTTGTTCTCAGAGATGCAAAGTGTCACTTCCTCGTTACAGGGTGGTTTTAATTCACACAGGTTTACATGGACCTTATTCTACTTGTATTCACAATGACAGCTCAATCAAAATAAAAATGCCTCATGTAAACACGTAAATTGGAAGAGAATATTCCGGTCTGATCGTGAAGGTTGAGAGGGGTGGTTTAAACCTTTTGATATTCAGATCAAAAGGGGAATACTGTATCAGCATGTAAACACTTCGTTTCTCACTGGTGGTGTGGAGTGAATTGCCCATTAAAGGAGTAGTTCACCCCCAAAATTAGTTTTTCTATTGATTACCCCTGCCATGGATACATATTTTTAGTTTTATATTGCATTCCTAAGACAATAATTTGATTACAATAAATTTACCCCCATTGATTCCGGATGGGGACCCAAATGTATTTGGGTCCCCATCCGGAATCAATGGGGGTGAATTTACTATAATACATTTGTTGTCTTAGGAATGCGACAAATACAAAAAAATATCATTGAACTCAAGTCTCCATGGCATGAGTAATCAATTGAAAAAAAGTCATTTTGGGGGTGAACTACTCCTTTAAATGACGTGTGCAGTTTCCATTAGCTTGGATTCGCGGGGTTTCGGCAGGGTTTCTGAACTGTCCACAGCCCTCTGAGACACAAACAAAATTATACCATTTTGTTAAGAGCATTAGTGAGGACCAATTACATGAAGATAGGTTGAAATGCGTGAAGTTGTCCTTTAATTTACTCCGCTAGTCCATAACCGGGGATGTGCTCTCTCTCCCACAACCATGATAAGTTGATGTTTAAGCTGTTTGAGCTAAGCTGTGTGTGTGTGTGCTAATGGCACAACCTGCATTAGAACATTGCTTGTGTGAATCTTAGTGCTAGTGCTATGAAAATGCTGTCCAAAGCGCCCTACCCCTCACAAAATGCAGTGAGTGTAGACACAGGCTGTCAATGAAAGTCCTTTATACGTTTGCAGTGTGTGTGTGGCAGTGGCCGTGGTCGGCGCTCGGCACAAGTAACCCCACACATGCGCATTTTGGTCATCCCATAGTTTTAGTTTTAGTCAGTCTTTTGAATAAAATTCCAGTTTAGTTTTAGTTTATCACCTAAAATGTTTTACTTAGTCAACTAAAATATATTTTGGCAGGCCTTGATGGCGTTGTAATGCCCATTTTTCTTTATTTTTTTATTTTTTTTACTTGGCTGTGTGCTCACAACATGTCGCTTGTAGATCAGCTATTTTCGGGGTCTTGACACCCACGCACAGCCAATCATAAATGTACTTGTCTTAGTTCTACTGGATCTCCTGTCCACTCGTCCGCCTAACATTTTCGTCTAGTATTTACTATTTAGTCATAGTCAATTATTTCGTTTTTGTCAGTGAAAAAAAGGTAATTGAAAACACTGATGTTAGCTAACTGTACTGAATAACGTTTGCATACAGTCCCAATTGAATATTTGCAAAGACAGATTACACCGAAGCACAACAGAATGGACACGCAGCGATGAGGATGCATTTGAGTGGTGGGCACACATTTTGTTGAGGGTACGGATCACAAACATTTAGTATTGATTCCATTGTATTTCTACAAATCTGTAGAGGTGGAGGATAATGTCGTAATGTTGTGTCGGCATGGGAGCCTGGTTTCTGTTTGGACTGTAAAACGTGCCAGAGCCTGCCTTGGCTACTCCACAACTTGATCTGGTCACTTCCACACACTGATGCAGGGGTGAGCACCCACCAGACTGTTTACGTGTCCGCAGGTTCTCTCAACAAATATGCAGCAAAAAAAAAAAGGGGCGAAGAGGACAATTTCACAATAATTGGAATCTTTGCAATACAATTATTATTATATTATTATTTTACAGCAATAAACAGTTAAAGGAGCTATAGTCAACTTTTCCTTGAAAAACGGATGCTAAAATAAAAATAATGTTTCGAAAATATTTTATAAAAAAATAAGCTTCATATATGTATTTCAATTAAAAAATGAGCACAAAACCTAAAATAATGATAAAATAATCATTTTGGCCATTGTCAGACCGACACTTTGTTTACATTCTAGTGATCTAGTCTAACAAAGTGTCGGTCTGACAATGGCCAAAATGATTATTTTATCATTATTTTACGCTTTTTGTGGTCATTTTTTAAAGGGATCCCTGGCTAATACGACAAATATGCCTTAATACATTATAATTGTCCTCTATAACTACAATGTAAAATTAAAAACGCCTAAATTATTTTATTTCTTCTATAAATAGCTAATCTTTCACTCAATAGGGGAAATGCCCGTCGCAAGTTGATGATGTCATAAATGTAATTTGTGGTCTATCCCTATGGAATTTATGGCATGCATGTGAAAATAAAAACAAACATAATACTTCCTATGGTTAGTATGAGCATCAAATCAATATTTCAAATGTGTTTGTGTTTTGTTTTTTTGCACATGCATGCCATAAAAATGACACATGACATTTATGACATCATCAACTTGCGACAGGCATTTCCCCTATTGAGTGAAAGATTAGCTATTTCTAAAAGAAATAAAATATGGTGTTTTAAATTTTACATTGTAGTTATAGAGGACAATTATAATGTATTAAGGCATATTTGTCGTATTAGCCAGGGATCCTTTTAATTGAAACATTATATGAAGCTTATTTCATAAAATATTTTCGAAACATTATTTTTATTTTAGCATCTGTTTTTCAAGAAAAAGTTGACTATAGCTCCTTTAAATGATGTTTCTCTGTGCCTTAACGGCCATGTGCTTAGCTGGCTGGTCTATTACCTCTGGACATGTGGATGCTACCTGCTGCAAGGGTGGTAGTTAAGTGTTTGTGTATAGTTCGTACAGTATGTATGTGTGTGTGGCCGGCCAGTAGTGAAATGTAATCCAGCCAGTGAGCTGTATAGTATAGTGGGCATGGAGCCATGTCACTCTGGCCTCTGCCTTGGCCTCAGCCAGGCTGCTTACTGTGCAGAGCGTTGGGTCAGGTGGGCCACAGATCTAAGATCAGCGACTACAATCAACGCTTCCAGTCGGAAGGTACACTGCTGTGTGTTCCTGGGCTGTCCTGGGGTCAGGGAGTACACTGGTGTTTTGGATGTTCTCCCTGCTGACTCATGGCTCTGGAGTCTCTGGAAATGAATGCCTGGACTGCCAAAATCCTGGTATTGCCTTCTTTTCCTTTGTGCGTGTGTGTGGTTGTGCGAGTGTGTTTGCGTGTGTGTGTGCGTGCGTGCGCGGACGTGTGCGTGTCGGTGCACATCCACATACTGTATGCTCGTGTCCCATGTGTTAGTCTGTGGTTGTGCTCTGTGGACATGTTGGCATGCACCTCATTCTAGTTGTTGCATAGACACAAGGAAGTGTGTGTCAAAGAAAGAGAGAGAGAGAGAGAGATTAGGGTGTGGTTTGGGGGAGTTCTGTTCTGTGGATGTGTCCTGTTTGCCTCAACTGAACTGCCTTTATAGCCAGTAAACAGCAGTCCACTGTCAGTGGCCCGCTGCCTGTCGCTTCTGCTGCTTTTTAGTAATCTGTGCAGGAGGAGGTTTTTCCCTCGAAAACTCTGACATAGTCCCAAGTGTCCATGTCCTCGTGTACTCAGACATCCCAGACAAACGGATGGATGTCAAGGCGGGAGTGGAGGAGCATTGTTTCTGGGGGGGATGTGGAGAGAGAGAATGCGACAGCCGACAGCGAGAGAAGAACATGAGTCATTCTTCTCTGGTTTTCATTTTCTCCCCACCCCCCACCATTTTTTTTGTACAGAATAGCGTAGAACAAGGCTGCGTGAGGTAGTGAAATGCTGGTAATGAAGTGTGTGTGTGTGTGTGTGTGTGTGTGGGGGTGGGGGGGGGGGGGGGGGTGAATGGGCTTGTCTATGGTTAGCTAGATGCCTGACTCACTCCCCCCCCTACCTCGGTGGTGGGGCACTGACTATAGGGCTGTCACAATTATTACATAATCGTCTAATCGCGATTATTTGACATAATCGTGATTATTTTTCATAATCGTCATAATCGTTTACATATTGAAAAATGTTCATATATTTAAAAAAAAAAGTCAAAAATAGTGGAAATAGCTGATCTACAAAGCTTGTAGATCGGCTATTTCCACTATCAATGTTGTTTTTTAACTAGTATCCGGAATGTGTGTGTGTGTGTGTGTGTGTGTGTGTGTGTGTGTGTGTGTGTGTGTGTGTGTGTGTGTGTGTGTGTGTAGGCTGTATTTGGAGACTGAAACAGAATCCGAAACAGAATACTAAGCGACTGGACTAGAGATGGACCGATTGCCAAATTCATGGCCGATACCGATCCACCGGTTTTATGAAGGTCTGACCTGCCAAAACCGATTTTTCCGATACCGATTTCTTTAGCTAAGAACTAGAAAATAGGGTTGCTCCAATACCCTTTTTTTCAGGCCAAGAAGGCCTACAAGACATACTTCAATTTGAGTACCAATAAGCTAGAAGAACACTAATGCCAAATCAATCACAATAGTACAATATCCAAAATCACAGACAATATCCAGTCTAATATGACCGTCTGGACTAGGCAGGAGGAAAGCAGGTGACGCATGCTTTTTTTCCCCCTTCTCCCCAGGATTATGGAATATATCCTTACATTGCAAAGGTAATCAGCACCATCTGTATTCTGTAGGCTGCCACTAAGTAGACTGGCTGCTACTTGCGAATGTTTACTTTAGTCACAGGACCAGAGCATCATGCTGTGCAGTGCCATAGACACAATTGGCATAAAACCGGTATTTATGTCCGTGACCTGCCGGTCACCGATTCGGCCGGTTTGATATCATACCTGCCGATTTTTGATATTGGCCGATTCCGATTTCCATCCCTAGACTGGACAAGGCTAAGCATCTGATGAGTCTTGCTAGACCCTCTCAGAGGTTTTGCAGGTTAAGCGAACCAACGTCTGAGCTACAGGGAAACGGCTCCATTTCAAAGGGGTTGCAATTTATTTTGCCCGAGCCTTTCCCATGACCTGACATCAAATCAATTTATAGAGGGTATGCGTGTGACATCATCGTACCCGGAAGCTATGCGGGAACACCTACTGAGTGTCAAAAAACAGAGTCAGTATAGGAGTGATGAGGAGTCATTTGGAGTAGGAGTCAACAGTTTACGCTGTTTTTTTAACAATGGCGTCATTTGCCAAAAACACCTTTTTTGCCTTTTGTATCTTTATTTGTGGTTATAAAACCAACGGCGATCCAAAATCGGGTCGCCGTTTCGTGGCCCAGTAGTGCCCAGTTTGTTATACCTCTGGATTAGGCCGGTAACCCAGGACTGGAAACGGCCAGAGTGAGCCGTTTCTCTATGCCTCTTGTTTCTTACTGGTTGCTCACATTGTAAACACTGGTGTTGATATGCTTCACTTTCAATCTTGAGAATATAGCAGAAGTACATTGTACAAGCTTATAGATCTGTCTAAAGTGGTTAAAATGATGGTGATGCTAAAATGAACTATAGTACTAATTGCTGGGGACCCCCTGGTACCCCCCGAGGACGCCGGTAGAACCATTGAACTACACTCCTTTCAATGTCATTGAAATGGAAGACTTTCACGCTTCTAGTGTGAACTAGGGCATTCACCAAATATTCGAATATTCAAGTCACTATTCGACGTTGTTAACCGAAGTCGAATATTCGCTTATTTTTATTTTTTTTATAGTTTTCTCTTTAAAAAATATATAGTTTATAAAGCTTGGCTAGATAGGAAGTCATAAAAATGAGTTGTCAATGGCCGCCTTGTAGATAAATTGTTAATGCTCTATACCAGGGGTTCTCAAACCTTTTTAGGCTGTGACCCCCAAAATAAACATATTTGATCTGGGGACCCCCACCCTGACAAGCACTTGGAATTGTAGGTATTACATTTAATGTGACTCGGTTCCACAGATAAATCTTGTGAAAATAGCAGATCTACATGCTCACAACGCCTCGCAACGCGAGGCGTTGTGAGCATGTAGATCGGCTATTTTCACAATGTTCGCCTCTTGCTTACTTAATATTTGACATTGACAGTTTGGCCAGTCCTGTCGAATATTCGACTATTCGAATACTTTGATGTTGATTAATTCGAATACTAAAAATCACTATTCATGAATGCCCTCGTGTGAACTTACCCCGAGACGAGACGGATTGTGATCAGATCACTGAAACACATGGTGACGTTGAGCAAGTGTAAATGCAGCTACAAGCTATGCTAACCTGGTGAGTCCCAAGTGCAGACAGCCAGGTCAGTCTTTAGGTGTATTTTTGTCCTTTTTTATTGGTAATAGAATGCACACTATACCTACTATGCCTCTATTTATATCTACGGATGGCTTATGCACATACCTGACCAGCCTACAGTTGGCGCAGAGGTCCAGCTTGGATGTTAATGTGATCTTTTATACAGGGGTGCCCAGCACACCTTTTTGACTTGAGAACTACTTAAAATGACCAGTGCAACCAAATCTACCCACCCAAAATATCTAACTATTAATTTAGCAAATGTCTGTCTGTCTGTCCGTCCGTCCGTCCATCTGACCATCTGCATGCTGACATCACTGATATTACACAGTTTTGCCGCCATGGTAACCGTCTGTCTGCATGCTACTCTGACGTCATACTCTGATGTCATAGTAATGACATAACAGACTGGCCTGGACACGGAACACCTTGTATGGGCATAAAGGTCTGCCCAACGGTCACTCCAACATTAACTTCTGATACCCCTACTTTCAATCCCTTATACTGTGCACACGTGCACACCCCCCGGGCACAGGACTAGTAATATCAGATTTACACTTGGCTGCATGCTGAAAATAGCCGATCTACAAGCTCACAATGTTAGTTTTTTATTTAGTTTTCGTCAGTGAAAAAAGGTAGTCGACGAGAAGTTTTCGTCATAGTTTTAGTTGACGAAATGAACACTGGTTTCAAAGTGACCTGGGGCCGGTTGCACCAACTCCCATTTAGGACTTTTGCGTTACTTAATGGATTTAAAGTTCTCAGTCGACCACGACTGATTTTCGGTCGGTTGGATTTCACAGAGGCTAGGGCTGTCACGATTATGACATTTTACATGACCATTATTTGTCACTCAAACAATTGCGATTAACGATTTAATTGTGTTTTGTCGTTGACAATTACATTTCTGTTTTTAAGATGCACATGGTAGATAGACTTTAAATCTATTTAAAGACATAATTACTGACATATTTGACAACTTTATACTTAAAAAAGAACATTGATAGTGGAAATAGCCGATCTACAAGCTCACAACGCGTCGCGATGCGACGCGTTGTGAGCTTGTAGATCTGCTATTTCCACTATTTCTGACCTTTTATTTAAATATATGAACATTTTTCAACATGGAAACGATTATGACGATTATGAAAAATAATCACGATTATGTCCAAAAAAATCACGATTAGACGATTATGTAATAATTGTGACAGCCCTAACAGAGGCCCGTCTTTCTCTTGCCCGTGTGTCTTTAACACTGCTGCTCTGCACCATGTGGCTGTAAAAGCCAAGCCCTACACTAATAATAGATATTTTATTTTAAGATGAAAGAGTTATTTGAATTGGTCAAACTAGTAATGGAAGAGGCAGAGAGGCATCTTCCATAAAAGCCCAACGGTTTCATATAGTTTATAAAAGCAGCAGCAGTAATAACATTTACAATGGTAACGGTTTACAACGTAATAATGCCCTAAACATCCTCATTTTACATATTGTGCTAATTGTTAAGGAAACAGACTGTGTGTGTGTGTGTGTGTGTGTGTGTGTGTGTGTGTGTGTGTGTGTGTGTGTGTGTGTGTGTGTGTGTGTGTGTGTGTGTGTGTGTGTGTGTGTGTGTGTGTGTGTGTGTGTGTGTGTGTGTGTGTGTGGGGCTGTCACGATTATGACATTTTACATGACGATTAATTTTCACCCAAATAATTGCGATTAACGATTTAATTGTGTTTTTGTCGTTGACAATTACATTTCCGTTTGGCTTGTAGGCTTTGAAGTTGCACATGGTAGATATGACACATAACCTAAATATACAAAGAAATGAAGAACATATTTGACAACTTTACACTTTAAAAAGAACATTGATAGTGGAAATAGCCGATCTACAAGCTCACAACGCGTCGCGATACGACGCGTTGTGAGCTTGTAGATCAGCTATTTCCACTATTCTTTAAATGTTTTAACATATATAAACAATAAACATCTTTCAACATGTAAACGATTATGACGATTATCACACAATAATTGCGATTGTCAAATAATTGCGATTAGACGATTATGTAATAATTGTGACAGCCCTATGTGTGTGTGTGTGTGTGTGTGTGTGTGTGTGTGTGTGTGTGTGTGTGTGTGTGTGTGTGTGTGTGTGTGTGTGCGTGTGCGTGTGCGCGCGCGCGCGTGCGCGCGCGTGCGTGCGCGCGCGTGCGTGCGTGCGTGTGCACGCGCGTGCACTTGTGGAGGGGGGGACTTGGGTGTTGCTCCTTTCATGCCATTTCACAAATTGCGGATTGGGAGTTGGCCTCATCTCGGTGCAGACACTGGAGATTCATATTAATGCCAGATGTAAACGTAGAGATCATTTCAATCTAGACACAGTCTGGACACGAGACACATGTTAATGCCAGGTATAAATGCTTAAAGAACATGGAGATATAGTCTGGATACAAGACATTTTAATGCCAGCTGTAAGGGCGGGCCTAGATAGCCTGCTTCCAGACCATAGACCCCGCCCACTCTCAGAGTGGACTCTTTCTCTGGTCTGGAGCTGAGTACATGAATTGGGATTTATTTTCGGCCCGTCCAATGAGCGCGGGGGGTGGGGGTGGGTCTAACGAATATCCAATCCGCGCAGCAGTTGAAACGATTCAAACGAAGTTCACACACACACAGGCAGGCTGAGGAAGGCGCACACACACACACGCTGATTTCACCAAGCTGTTAATGTTGATTACATGTTTCTGGTCGCAGTTCTGTGTGGAAGAGGCAGTCACTGGCACAGACAGAGACACACACACAATCACACACACACTCCGCGACCGTGCGTCGCGTCCACCGTGCGTCTCGATCACGTGCGTCACGATCGTGTGCGTGCACGCTCGCAAAAAAGTCCCTCCCCCGTAAATCGCTCAGAATAGGCACAGTTTCAGACTACTGCGTGAGCCGAGTCTGAGATCAGGCTAGGGCCTAGATGCAGTCTGTAGTGCTTTTCTACCGTGGCATTTTGATTCCAAACCACGTTTTAAATGAAGTCTACAATTAGTATAACGGTGTATAATAATAAATAAGACTATAAAACAAGGGTAGGCAACCCTAGACACATTGCCAACATTGGCACGGGTGAGGGTGATCACTGGCACACTGGCATAAGTGTGTGAGAGAGGACTTTTCTTTTAAAATACAATATTTACATTTTTAAATCAAGTCCCTCCCCTCACATGTTCATGCAAATTACATCCTGTACAAAATTCTACATGCATTCATACTCTGAACTCTGACTGGGGAGGGAGTCTGGGAGATAGGTGGGTTATTGCTCGGAGTCTAATGATCATTACGATGGCCTGATGTCAAGGAAAAATATTACAAAAGAAGAAGGACAAATAAAGGTTTTGATCTATATGGACAGTCCATATCCGCTTGAAATATTTTATTTTGATGTGGCGTCACATTTAAACTTGACGTTGATATGGCACTATCAAGAAAATAAAAACATGGTGCTTTATGTCGAAAAGGTTGCCAACCCCTGCTATAAATGTATGGTCTCTTTAAGACCGTGAACGCATCTGTGTCACGTAACCACTTTAACCATTATCTTTTTTAATACTTTGGTTATTAAAAAACAGCAGCTCACAGAGTGTCGCGCTATGAGCTTGTAGATCTGCGGTCGAATACATGTAATTCTAGGGGTACTTGGCATTAAAAACTTTGAGCACTGGATAAAGAAACATAGGTTTTTCAGAAAACCATTAGGATTTAGAAGCCATTTAAAAATGAGTTATTACAGTAGTCCCAGGCTGCCACAGCCCGAGTTTCCCGAGTTGGAAGCCATTTTGAGAAAAAAAAAAAAAAAAAAAAAATGAGTTAATAAGGCATTCATTATTTTGTCATTCTATAGTGCAGGGGTTCCCAAACTTTTTTGTCTCAGGGCACCCCATGAATATCTTTTTTTTAATCCGAGGCACCCCTACATTATAATTTTCACTCCCAGCACCTTATATTTATAGCATATCGTCGTTGTCAGGTGGAAACCTTTCGTTTTGTATTTATCATCTATAAAATTATCTAAACTAGTGAAAACAGCAGATCTACAAACACACAACGCCTCGCATCGTTGTGTGCTTGTAGATCGGCTGTTTTCACTAGTTTTGTGCGACCGTCTTGTATGATGATGAAGGGCTTTGCTCTACCAAAAGACGTACACATTTGAAACTTGGAGATACAAGGTTTCTGCCCGACAGTGACGACATTTTAGTGATTATGTTGCGAGGAAAACGTTGAGATAGCCATTTTGGTTAGAACTGACTGAAAATAACTTTGTACTTCAAGTTTAAAATGATACTAAATATTTTTCCAAGTGTCCAAATAAATTCCAAATATTATCAAATGATCTCGGGGCACCCCTGGACTGCCGTCGCGGCACCCCAGGGTGCCCCGTCACCGTCACCCACTTTGAAAACCCCTGCTATCGTGTATAACCATGCTTGTCTTCTTCTCTTTGCTCCTGCCCTGCAGCCCTAAGCCCAAGACAGAGGTCATGGTCCGCTCTCCTCCAGTCATGTCTCCTTCCACCGCTGCCCAGATGGACTCCAAATTGCCCAATCAGGGGAAGCCAGGCAGTGCCGGCAGCCAATCGCAGCCCTCGCCCTGTGACCCCAAGACTCTGGGGGGCGCCAAAGGAGCTCAGGGCGTGTCGGGTGGCATGGGGCTGAAGAATGGCCAGGGTCTGACCTCTGGCCCGGGCTCCAAGGTCAAAGTCAAGAGGGAAAGGAGCACTTCTGTAGAATCGTATGAACAGCCGGAGACCGGCACACCCACGAGTGAAGAGAAAGGTAAGTGGTGTCCTGGCTGGCACCAGTCTTAACCCATTTAGGCCTAGAGTTATTGAATGCTTTAACTATTGAAAAATAGCAGATATACAAGATCACTGCGAGCTTGTAGAGCTGCTATTTTTGAAAAAGTCGTGAAAATGTGTGCAAACCTTTGAATATTATGTATTTTCAAAGCGAACGTTTGTAACTCAAATTTTGCTTCTGGGTGGTCCCTGGAACTAAATATTTTGAGATGGGTGTCCGTGGCCAAATAACTATCAGTTTAGGAGTCCTTCACATGAAAAGGTTTGAGAACCACTGACACAGTAGTCTCTCAAGAACAGACTAACTGAGCTCCAGTTAACAATTTTGCTGCCATTTTAAACATAGCTGTAGTAAGCAGCTGCCAAATTGTCCTTACCTTTTAACGTGGGCACGCGCACGCATCGTGCACCATCTGTGCGCGACTCATCTAGTAGACGTGTAGACTCGGTGACAGCTTTCGAATAAAAAAACCCCCATTGAAATAGACATATCCGTTGCCACGCTGTATCCCTGCTTATCCGCCAGTGTTTACATGAAAAAACATTGAAAAAAGCCAGCTGTGCGCTATGGTAACACGTGGACACGTTCGCGCACAAATGTGCGGGGATCATAATCCAGGCGTGTAGAGACTGGATCAAAATTTCCAAACGCAAAAATCGGATTGAAAAACGAGCTTTCCATCGCCGAGTAGCTTTCCTCTTATGTTACAATGTAAACCAATGGAGGCGGGACTATGGCCCAGGCTCAGACCGGATACGGAAAGCTAGATCCGGTCCAATACGACCGAAATACGACCGGATACAGTTAGGGGGCGGGCCTAAAGTCTCCAATACTTTTAATCGTTAATTAAATTTCCGGGAACGACGGGCATCACAGAGAGGTACAGCGGGAAATCCCCGGTTCCGACGGGGATCGCAGAGTATGAGTTAAGTGAAAAGGACCTTTTCTTTGACGATGGCCGGCCAGGTTGCTGACATAGAAACATAGGTTTTTCAAAAAACCTTAGAAGGATTCAAAAGACACTTATAGAATCGGGTCAAAATTCAAATTTTCACAATTTTTCTAAAATAGCAGATCTACAAGCTCGCAGCGCGGCACTTGGTGCCGCGCTGTGAGCTTGTATATCTGCTATTTTTCAATAGTTAAAGCATAAAATAATGATACACAATAATGTGGCTACACATTATAAATCCTTCAACCAAAACAACTATTTCTTTTTTCAGTTCACTGACGAAAACTAAATAAAAACGTACCTATGATGACTAAAACTAAGACTAAATATATTGACAATTTTGTCAACAAACTAAAATGTTAAGGGAGAAGAGATCCAGTAGAACTAAAAGGCAAGTCATTTTATGTTTGGTTGTGCTCTGGTGTTGCGCTCTAAAATAGAAGATCTACAGCTTGTTGTGAGCTTGTAGATCTGCAAAATCTGTGTAAAATCAGGCATGATGACACCCATCAAGGCCTGCCAAAATACATTCTTGTCAACAAAATAAACTGTATTTAGTCTACTAAAATGACTAAAACTAAATGAAACTTTACTTTAAAGACTATGACTAAAACTAAATCAAGATTTGCTGTAAAAATTAACACTGGCTGACACACATTATTACCACCTATGCTTACTGCGTTTTGGCTTTGAAGGACCAGCAAGTATGTCCAATCTCCTCTCAGTAAAACTAAAACTATGCAATGTGTGGCCCTCGCACATGGGGAACCAAATAATTCTGCTTTGGAGAACTTGCAAACTAAGCAACTTGAAAGTTGTTAAATATTTATTTAGACAGAATTTGGGCACACGGGAAGCTGTGCAGGATGCATTTCGGTGCCAAAGTTAGAAAAAAGATTACCCGTTTAAGTGATTGACGTGTCAGAATGAATACAATTCTCAAACTTTGGGGGCGTTGGCAGGCATGTTATTTTTTGCGCTAGGTTTGTCCGATCGCGAGTCAATATTAGTTGAAAAATGCAGAATGAGAATTCCGAATTCAGTCCCAGAAGACAAAACTTCATATTTTTGGAAACACTAGCACAATTGAAACTAATCAATGTTTTTGTGTGTGTGTGTGTGTGTGTGTGTGTGTGCGCGTGTGCGCACAGACAATAGCAGGGTGAAGAGGATGTGTGTGGCGGAGAGGAGGCAGCCCTACAGTGGTGCTGACTGGTGCTCTGGAGGAGAGAGTGATGAGGATGACAAAGGATTCTTCAGTAAGTTCAGGAAGTGTAACACTGTGTGTGTGTTAGGGTTGGGATCCCTTAGGATTTTAACGATTCTGTCTCCTTAACGATTCCCTCTTTACGGTCCTATTCCTTAACGGTCCCCTTTAACGATTCCTACAGGGGGTTCCAAATGGACCCTTACGGGTCTGACAGTGTGATAAAACTGGTTCCGGAAACTGTTCCAAATGTGATAGAACCCGATTCCTCAATGTTGGATCCGGTTTGTGCCGTTCCTCCGATTCCGGATCCCAACCCTAGTGTGCGCGTGTGTGTGTGTGTGCGCGCATGTGTGTGGTTGTGTAGACGCATGCATATTTTTGCCAACGAACCTAAGCACAACAGTGGGGGCGTGGGGGGCTGCAAGGGAAAGGAGCGCTTATTTTCGTCTCAGGCGACCACGAGCCACGTGAGACACCGCCGAGCGAGGGAGTGAGTCGCTGTGTCGAGCGTTGCGGCGGTCGCATGAGCCGACTCAGCGCTGTTATCGAGTTACGTGCCGTTATGGACAGAATAGTAAATCGGCGTCCCCTCGACTTACCTCCGCGAGGTCCAAGTGAACACAGCGAAGCGCTCCCTACCTCCTTGCCCACCACTGGCCCCCACTGTTGTGCTTAGGTTCGTTGGGAAACGCCAGGTCGCCCTCCTAACACCATTGGCTTCCTTTCCATCTCATTGTAGACTGCACCTCCAGCGACGTGAAGCCCCAGGACTCCATCTCTCATCCTACCTCCAACTCTGGCCTCAGTCGCTCTTCCACACCCTCCCACAATGCACTGGGAGGCCAGGGCTCGGCGACGGAGCCTTCTGGCGGCCAGAAAGCCAACTCAAAACTTGTTTATGTCTTCACAACAGAGATGGCCAACAAGTAAGGATGCTCAGCCGCGCCAAATCTGTGCCTTACGGAGTTTGGGTGGGAATATCACTTGTTCATTAGCCTGTAATCAGTACTTTTAGTTTTCACTGTACTGTTAGCACACTGTTGTGCGCGAGAAGCGCCTTCGCTAGCCTGAATTTGAGGGTTCCATCACTGTGACATGGTCTTACTCCTCCTCCATGATCATGGAATATGGTTGACACTTGAGCTTAATTTTAGGACTGGGCGATATATGACTTTAAATCAATATCCCGATTGTTTACAAACTTTAGCCTCGATTTAAATCTATTTATTTCAATATTTTTATTGCAGATAATCATTCACACAGTCTTATTTTTAACGTTTTATTTTTTATTTTTAACACCGTAACTTTTATAGCGGCATAAAGTAAAACCAAACTGACAAACAAAAAGGAAAATAAACAATTTGCCTCGATTACTTAAGTGAAAATTGCCGATTTACAAGCTCACTACAAGCTAGATCGGCAATTTTCGCTATTCTCTCTCTATATATAATTATACAGTATATGTGTGTATATCAAGTTTGTTATTGTTCTTCTAAATATTGGTTTTGATATATTTTCGCCGGTGACATGCCCAGCCCTACTTAATTTAAACTCTGATGGTGTCACCTGCCAATAAGAACCAGTTTTCAAGCTAGCAACACGTCGCATCTTGTACTACAGGGTATAAATGAGGCTTTATGGCTTATTGTGGTGTGTGCGTTCTCTCTGGAGGAAAGCTCACGTTGTATGAGTTTTATTCAGGATAATTAACCCATTTAGGCCTAGAATTATTGAATGCAAGCTCACAGCGCGGCATTGTGCTGTGAGCTTGTAGATCTGCTATTTTTGAAAAAGTCGTGAAATGTGTGCAAATCTTTGAATATATGTATTTTCAAAGCGAACATTTGTAACTCAAATTTTGCTTCTGGGTGGTCCCTGGAACTAAATATTTTGAGATGGGGGTCCGTGGCCAAATAAATATCATTTTGGGGGTCCTTCACATGAAAAGGTTTGAGAACCACTGACATAGTAGTCTCTCAAGAACAGACTAACTGAGCTCCAGTTAAGTGAAAAGGACCTTTTCTTTGACGATGGCTGGCCAGATTGCTGACATAGAAACATGGGTTTTTCAAAAAATGTTAGAAGGATTCAAAAGACACTTATAGAATCGGGTCAAAATTATAATTTTCACAATTTCACAAAAATAGCAGATCTACAAGCTTGTGAGCTTGTATATCCGCTATTTTTCAATAGTTAAAGCATAAAATAATGATACACACACACACACACAATTGGCCTCGAAGTACCTCTGTATCCCTGTCGTCAATGGCAGTTGTTGTGTTCAATACTGGTTTGTTGCTGTTGATTTTGTATGTGTGTGCGTGCGCTTCTCTCCACCTACCCAAATCTCCCCAGTTATAGCCTAAATCCATTGTGTGTTTGTGTGCAAAAGCATGTGTATTTTTAACTGTGCGAGAATACAGTTGGCTCATATTAACACTCTTCTCTGTTGGGAATAAGAGATCAAAGGTGTGTGTGTGTGTGTGTGTGTGTGTGTGTGTGTGTGTGTGTGTGTGTGTGTGTGTGTGTGTGTGTGTGTGTGTGTGTGTGTGTGTGTGTGTGTGTGTGTGTGTGTGTGTGTGTGTGTGTGTGTGTGTGTGTGTGTGTGTGTGTGTGTGTGTGTGTGTGTGTGTGTGTGTGTGCGCGCACATGTGTGAAATTGTTTATTTAGTCTGTTGACCTTGGAATTTCCTCCATCTAGTGATACTTCTGGCTCACTGTGACACACACACACACAGACACTGTCCTGCTGGTGACTGATATTTGACATTGTGTCCTCAGGGCAGCTGATGCGGTTCTAACGGGCCACACAGAAAACATCATCACCTTCCACATGAAGAACATCTCCAACAGCAAGGACAAGGCTCCCCTCGTCCTGGTAAACCCATACATCTTACCCCTTCTGACCTGCTGTGCACAGTCTTTTGCATAAGAATATGAGATCTTGTTACTTACATATCCTCTTATCCCCTCTTAAAGAATAACGCAGCGACGGCCCTCCGAAATGACTCCAAGCCCTCCCAGCAGACCCCGTCCCACCCTCAAGATCAGAACCACCAGCCGGGGTCCAAGCCGTCCTTACCTGGCATGACTGAGCCCGCCCCGCCCCAGCCTTCCAACCAAGGGGCTCAGTCCGGCGTCCTCCCGCAGGAAGGGTCCTCCTCGGCGGGCATGGACACAAAAAACCTCCCTGGCGGCAGTCCCGGTAACGCGGCGGCCCCGGGGGATCAGGCGCCCGTCGGCCCGCCCGAGGCGGGCCTCAACCCTCCGCAGGCGGGCGAGGCGGGGCAGGGCGGGGGCCCTGGCGGGGCAGGACTGACGCCCCAGCAGCAGCAGCAGCAGCAGCTGGCCCAGGAGCTGCTGAACATGGAGGCCAACACGGAGGGCCTCTCCCAGGAACAGCTGGAGCATCGCCAGCGCTCCCTCCAGACTCTACGAGACATCCAGCGCATGCTCTTCCCCGACGACCGCGACGCCCCGGTGCCGGGGCCGCCGCAGTCGCACGGAGGACCCCACGACGGAGGCCCTGAAGGTGGACCCCGCAGGCCTGAGCAGGGGCCCCTCCAGGCAATGATGGCCCAGTCTCAGAGTCTCGGGCCACCGGGCGGTCCCGGAGGTCCACGGCCTCAAGGGCCACCCTTCGGCCCTCCGCACGGCCCTAGAGACATGCCCCCCTTCCCACAGGATGAAATGGGACCACATATGGGAGGTCCCGGGGGCTGTGGAGATGGGGACCAGATGACCCCCGAACAAGTGGCGTGGCTGAAACTGCAGCAGGAGTTTTACGAAGAGAAGAAGAGGAAACAGGAAATGCAACACCGTCCACTTCCTCCTGACATGATGATGCACCCCCATGGTCCTCGGGGCATGATGCGAGGCCCCCCTCCTCCTTATCAGATGGGCCCAGGAGAGATGTGGGGCGGACCAGGAGGCCCGCCTGAGCACTACCAGGAGCGCATGGCCATGGGCCCTGGACCCAGAGGCATGCCCCCGCACATGCAGAGGATGCCTGGCTTCTCTGGCATGATGAACCCTGAAATGGAGGGACCCCCAAGGCCCGGAATGGGATGGCCTGACGACATGCCCCAGAGGATGGGAGACGGTCGAGGCTTTCCTGGGGGACCGGGTGGCATGTTTGCAGGTCCAGGGGGTCGAGGCGAACGCTTCCCAAACCCTCAGTCTGTCCAGGAGGCCATGTTCCACCAGGGAATGGGCGGCGAGAAGGGCCTCCCTCCTGGAATGATGATGGATATGCAAAGGATGATGGGCCACCAACGAGGTGGCATGGAACCTGGAAACGGCATGGGCATGTTTCCAAGGATGCCCGGCGATGGCCCTATGAGCCCTTCCTCCAGGCTGCAGGGCATGGGGGGCAGAGAAATGGGCCCCGAGTTTGGCATGGGGCCGGGCCCCCACATGCACCCTTCCAAGCTACGAGACGGCCCCATGAATATGAGTCCAGATGAAATCATGAGAATGAGAGCAGGAGGGGGGCCTCCGATGGAGAGCATGGGGCCCCAGGGCAGGCCTATGCAGGGGCCTCCCTTCCCTGAGCAGGGCCAGCCGGGAGACTTTCCTATGGGTCCTGGGCGGCCCTTCCCTGGGGGCCCTGGAGGAATGAGGGGTCCACATGGGGATCCAGCGTTTGGCCCCGAACACCGATCTACGCCCACGGGAGGCAATGGCCGTCTTAACCACCTCCCCCCTGCTTCTGGCCCCTCACAGGGACAGAGAGGCCGCAAACCAGCAGATCTGAATGTCCAGGCGGGCGGAGGCAACTCTCCCAGCGTCAACCCCCTCAAATCACCACCTCTGAGGCAGGTGCAGTCTCCCATGATGGGCTCGCCCTCTGGAAACCTAAAGTCCCCCCAGACCCCTTCCCAGCTCGCTGGCATGCTCACTGGACCCGCCGGCCCCAACGCCCAACCGGCTCCTCCTACTTCAGCGCCGATGAAGTCCCCCCACTCGATGATGGGCTCGGCGGGCGCCTCCCCAGTTCACATGAGGTCTCCTTCTCTTCCTAACCCTTCTCCAGGATGGGCCTCCTCTCCAAAACCACCCATGCAGAGTCCCGGCGTTCAACCTCAGGGTGGTAAGCCACCGCTCGGCATCACCTCGCCAAATATGATGGGCAACATGGAGCAAGGTACGCTTTTGTGTTGCCGTGCAGTGATCCTATTATTTCCTACTCCTTTCCTCTTTATCTTCTTTCTCTCTTGAATTTATTTTCTTTTGTTTTGGAGCATTTTAGAAAATCGGTTGTTTTGGAGCATTTTAGAAAATTGGTTTAGTTTATAGCAGGGGTCTTCAACGTTTTCAGGCCAAGCACCCCTTAGTTGAGAAAGAGATGAAGCAGGGACCCCCACAACCTTTTCATAGATTCCATATAGTTTCATCTTTTGATAGCACAATCATCAGTGTATTTTGGATTCATGTCAATTTGTGTTTTCTGATATTTAACCACTTGAACCGTCAATAACTTGACCTTTTACTCTGTACTTAGTCTGCTCTTTTTCCCTTCTACACGAAAGCTCTTTGCCAAAAATTGCCGATCTACAAGCTCACAACGCCTCGCAGCGCGAGGCGTTGTGAGATTGTAGATCTGCTATTTTTGGCCCAGAATATGGACACTTGAACCCTAGTGGTTAATATGAAAAAGGAGAAAAAAAAGTTTCTATCAGTCAAAGATTTGGAGGACCACCTGTAGTAACTCTGGGGACCCCCGGACCCCCTGTTGAAGACCCCTGGTTGTATGATATACCATTGTTGTTTCAGTGTGTAGACCCAGGATATGGTTACTCTATGTTTCACATTTCTCAATGGTTAGTTATGGCACAATCAATTATCCCAGCCTATCTCATGATGACTTACCCTGTGAAATTATAGAGAAGTCCTTCATTAATCACATGTAGCACTCATTCAGGGGAACATGTCTGTGAGAAAATACATTATGGACCAGTGGCACCCCCTTGTGGTAATGCAGTTTAATTAAAAAGCAAGTGTGCTGTAGTTTTCTGAGGTAATTGATTCCATTCCCTACCATGCATGCGTCTGAAAATACACTGGCTGAAATATCCACATTCCATTGTGGCAGTACTAGGAAAAAGGCAAAAGAATTTCATTTAAAAGAGAAATCGTTAGCCTCATCGCATAAAGTCATATTTTGAAGGTTTTCAGGAAAGAAGTAAACCACTCATTTAGCCTAAGTCATGTTTATTTGCCTTTATTATATCGGTCATATTTATTCTTTATCATACCTGCCTAACTCTACTCTCCTAACACTGCTGATTCACATACATTTTTTTTTTACATAAATAAAAAAATGTTGTAATAAATAACAAGTAAAAAAGTTGAAGCACTTTCTGCCCAAGTCATTTTGATATGTAACAAGCAATCTGATAGGCACAATGAAGCAACAGTCTTAACACTTCCGATGCCACTCACGTCTAGGAACGTGATAAGAATCCCGCAGTGCGACGCCGCGGCCCTGTTATCTCGTCCAGGGACCTGGTTACCATGGTTACCAGGTAAACATGCGCTGCTGCGGCCGCTGGTGAGCGAAAAAAACGCCATATCCCATGATGCAACTCGGCCGCAGACATCAGGAAGCGTCTAATCTCCATAGGCTACTATTCATTGCTGATGCTTTTTTTCACTGCGATGGTTGGCCGCGGTTAGAACTTTTAATTTCCGTGTGAAAATAAATATGCTGACCGCCATTAAAACACCGTCAATTTCCACAACACGGACACGATTGTGGCTTCTGGTGCTCTTCAAAATAAAGCGCAAGTGAATGGCGGCGCTCTACAGCCAAATAATTACAACAATAATGGCATCGCAAGTGTTAAGAGAGTAGAGTTTGGGCAGAAATGACGAAAAATGTCTTGGGGCCATTATGCTACGAGGCCAACGAAGTGTCGACTGAGGTGTGAGCCTGTGTTGGATGTCATCGCTCATGTCCCGTCTGTCCCGCCCTCTTCCAGGTGGCAACGGCCCTCCCTCCGCCCCTCCCTCGTCGGGGGCTCCGTCTGGCTCCATGTCCCACCCGGGCAATGTCCCGTCCGGCAGCCCGTACACCATCCCCCCCGAGCCCACGCTATCCCAGAACCCCCTCTCCATCATGATGTCGCGCATGTCCAAGTTTGCCATGCCCAGCTCCACCCCGCTGTACCACGACGCCATAAAGACCGTGGCCAGCTCCGACGACGACTCGCCCCCGGCACGCTCCCCCAACCTGCCCTCCATGAACAACAATGGTGAGTAGGGCTGTGTGTGGTGTGTTACTGGTTCCCACAGTTGTGGGTCACAGACACATTTTTTTGGGTCCCTTAATTTAGAACGGGTACACATTATTGTGTATCATTATTTTATGCTTTAACTATTGAAAAATAGCAGATATACAAGCTCACAGCGCGGCACCGAGTGCCGCGCTGCGAGCTTGTAGATCTGCTATTTTGGAAAAATCGGGAAAATTAGAATTTTGACCCGGTTTGAAAAACCTGTGTTTCTATGTCAACAATCTGGCCAGCCATGAGCCATCGTCAAAGAAAAGGTCCTTTTCACTTAACTGGAGCTCAGTTAGTCTGTTCTTGAGAGACTACTATGTCAGTGGTTCTCAAACCTTTTCATGTGAAGGACCCCCAAAATGATATTTATTTGGCCACGGACCCCCATCTCAACATATTTAGTTCCAGGGACCACCCAGAAGCAAAATTTGAGTTACAAACGTTTGCTTTGAAAATACATATATTCAAAGATTTGCACACATTTTCATGACTTTTTCAAAAATAGCAGATCTACAAGCTATGAGCTTGTATATCTGCTATTTTTCAATAGTTAAAGCATTCAATAATTCTAGGCCTTAATTTTTTGTTTTGACCTTTTTGATCTTTTCTTAGCCATGTCCATGTGTGCATCATTCAGGTAAACAAAGCCCAACTTTCTTTGCCGTGTTAATCTCGTTGACTCAGCACGCTGACTACCTTTCTTCACTGACGAAGACTAAATAAAAACTAAGCTATGACGACTAAAACTAAATATATTGACAATTTTGTCAACAAATACAAATTTGACCTAAATGTTGGGGAGGGACTAGTGGAGAAGAGATCCAGTAGAGCTAAAAGACAAGTCATTGTATGCTTGGTTGTATGAAAATAGCAGATCTACAAGCTCACAATGTGTCGCACTGCAATGCATTGAGCTTGTAGATCGGTTATTTTCAGCATGCAATTCAAGTGTAAAATCAGGCATTACGCCAAAATAAAATTTTATCGACAAAATAAATTGTACTGCAGTCGACTAAAATCGTATATTTAGCGGACTACAACTAGTCTAAAACTAAACCATTTCAGATGATTAAATATGACTAAAACTGAATGAAATTTTATTCAAAAGACTATGACAAAAACTAAATCAAAATTTGCTGTCAAAATCATCACTGCTTTGAAGTAAATATCAATCACCTTTTTCGTCTTTGTATTCCCACGCTGCAGGTATGGGAATGAACCACCACCCAGGCAATCCACGTATGATGGGACCGGGCAACTCTGGTCCCATGCCCGCCCTCAGCCCACTGGGCATGACTCCCATGGGTTCACAGCCCCTCTCCCACGGCATGCCCCCTCAGATGCCGTCCCCTAATGCCCCAAACATGGGTCCCGGCATGATGCCGCACGGCATGATGATACCCCCGAACGCCCAAGACCCCGGGATGGCGAACCCTCAGATGATGTCCCAGGGACGCATGGGCTACCCTCACCGAGGCCAGGGCTATCCCCTCACGCAGTCCCCGTCCCAACAAGGCCCCTTCTCTCCTCACAACGGCCCTGGTCCCCAGGGCTTCCCTGGACATCCCATGGGCTTCCAGGGAGAAGGAGGGCCCATGGGGGGCCGGATGGGGAACATGCCCCACGGCGGAGGGGGTGACGGGGGCATGTGCAAGCCCAACACCCCCGGCGGGCCGGAGTTCAACAACATGCAGGGCGGTTTCAGCGACGCAGACCTACACGAGGTGATGCGGCCCGGAGCGTCCGGCATTCCCGAGTTTGACCTTTCCAGAATAATGCCGTCGGAGAAGCCCAGCCAGACTCTGTCCTACTTCCCCCGAGGGGGAGGGGACAACCCTGGGGGGAAACCGCCGCACCCCTCCGGTTTCCCCATGCAGGGCATGATGGGCGACGGGCCCCCCAGGATGGGCATGCCCATGCAGGGGATGGGGGGAATGCCGGGAGGTCCCGGCGGGGGGATGGGCCCCCAAGACATGCCCATGGGGAACCCCGGGCACAATCCCATGCGGCCACCGGGATTCATGGGCCAAGGCATGATGGGACCCCAGCACCGGATGATGTCACCCGGGGGGCCGGGAGGGATGATGCAGGGGAGACAGATGGCCCACCCCGGCCCCGGAGGTTCGCCTAACATGATGATGTCGCTGCAGGGCATGGGCGGCCCCCCACAGCAGACGATGATGATGGGGGGTCAAATGAGGCCACGCGGCATGGACATGGACATGGGGTTCAGCCCGGGCCCTGGGATGTTCTAATCCAACACGGACCTTTGTATCTAGAATGTTCTCATGACGATGCACACGGATTGGGCGGCCGCGGATCACGCGGCGTGTGTGGACATTGTGCGACAATTTAAAATGAAATGAAAGGAAGTACAAACATACGAGACAGGATGTACCCCCACCCCCCCCCGGAAATGAAACGTGCAAAGCAAAAAAAACGGTGACCCAGTAATGTCCTGTGGGATCTATTCCAATGGAGACACGGGACAGGGCCCAGAGTGGAGTACTTTTGCCACAAGAACATTTCATTTTGACTCAAAACTTCAGAATGTATGGGATTGTTGTACATCGGTTTCGCAAAACTGTTCCTTGTGTTTTTTTTTGTTGTTTTTTTTTGATTATCTGACTATAAAGATGACTTCAACATCAAAGAGGAATCAACCCAACTAAAAGTCAGCGTGGAGATGCTACAGTATATGTCTACTTTTTTCAAAAAACTAAAACTAAAAAAAATCAAATCTGTCATGAAAGGAACAAGAGAAAGGAATAAAAAGACAATTTGTGCTTTGTGAAGACTTTAGTGGAACTCCCATCTTGTCTCTCGCTCCATTGTTTTGACTGTTTCTGTACAGTATATACGTGTGAGTGAGTGTGTGTGCGTGTGTAACAAAAAGACCGTGTGTGTGGAATGTATGTATGTATGTATGTATAGGCATTCTATCAGTGACCTCTCAAGCTCCTCTTAACCCAACTTTCATTGGGGGACCGGAGGAATGCCCCCTAAAAATACTGTACTGTTTACCATTGGTGGGCTATTCGAATTTTAGTCTATTTTAATTTCCTTTGTAACTCCAGTGTATAACAAACCAAACTATGACCTCATTAAGATAATAGTATTATTAAAAAAAGCACAAACATGGACCGTCTGCCGAAAGCGTCTTCTTCTTTCTCCATTTTACCATTGAGAACAACACTTAAAAAAAGCACGAGTCTCCTGAAAGCTCTGCAGCACAAAGATGATCATTTTTGAGTCCATTTTAGATCAATCCTTCGGTAGGGCTGTCACGATTATGACATTTTACATAAACGATTAGTTTTCTCTCAAATAATTGCGATTAACGATTTAATTGTGTTTCTGTCGTTGACAATTACATCTCTGTTTGGCTTGTAGGCTTTGAAGTTGCACATGGCAGATATGACACATAACCTAAATATACAAAGAAATGACTGACATATTTGACAACTTTATACTTAAAAAAGAACATTGATTGATGGAAATAGCCGATCTACAAGCTCACAACGTGTCGCGATGTGAGCTTGTAGATCTGCTATTTCCACTATTTTTGACTTTCTTAAAAATATATGAACATTTTTCAACATGGAAACGATTATGACGATTATGAAAAATAATCACGATTATGTCAAATACTCAACGATTAGACGATTATGTAATAAGTGTGACAGCCCTATCCTTCGGTGTTAATTAGCAAGAAAAAGAAAATTCAATCTGATTTTAAACGATGGCGGAGGATTTTACTGTGTCGGGTGCAACGTTGTATGAGTGCTCCGAAGCTGTCAGGACTCAACTTGTTGCCAGCGTGAATACTATACCGCTATACCCAGATATGTGCTACGTGTGTCGTTCTGCTTCTTGTTCCCGTTGTGTTCCCTGACTTTTTTTTTTTTTTTTTGTGTTTCTCTTGTTGACTCTGGGTAATAATCATTCCCACAGCAATAATCCCCCCTCCCCCCCAAAAAAGGTGGTCAGCAGAATGGGACAGGATTGGCTGAATGCCGCAGCAGGTATGTCTGGTATTAATAGAGCTAGAGTCTTAGTTAGATCTGGTTTTAACGTTAAGGCACAGGTCAAGGTGTCTCCACTGTGAGACACGGAAATGTAAACATTTTACTTGCGTACCATCCGGTTGACTTCCTCTCTTTTCTCTCTTGTATAAGCTTGTCATGTGTTTCTCCATTGGCTTATGGTGCAGTTTAGCCTACCAGGGCTGTGGTGATGGACAACAAATAAAAATATTGTTTTGGTATATACATGTTGTCAGTAGTGTGTGTGTGTACAGTGTGTACTGTGTGTGTGCTTGCTTGTGTGGCTTTTGGCTGTTCATGTTTGAAGCTGTGTGGTCCATAAGCTGTCTTTCGTTCTGCATGTCAAACCAGCTACAGTAAAATTAAACTCGAGTACAAAATGGACCCGCAAGTTGCAAGGGTCCGTATATTGTAGTTATTTGTACACTCGGGTTACAAATGGATAAAATAACACTTGCCACCATCTTTCAACTCACGCGTACGAGCAGGAATAGGATTTCACCAGTTCGCCAGAATTCAAAAGAGCTAAACCAAAAGGAAAAAGTATACTGGATGTGAAAACCGATCCATTGCACTTTTCAGTTTTCACCCATTTTCAACCGATTTTCATATAATGACTCACTAGTCACTAATACTCTTTATAATATGGCACTCTATTGTTGGCTGTGGACAGTTCAGAATCCTGTCTTTTCACCTGTCAATAGAAAGGGACAGAACATTGACAACTAATATTTATTTCTCCTCACCAATCTCGAACAAACTGAAAACTAGTACTCCTGTTGTTTTGCCACACTATGCATGCATATTTTGAAAAAACAAATCCCAAAAAGAAGGCACCAACAGTTCACAAACAAGGCATAGTGAAATTCCCTTTGACAAGGTTATATAAATGAATAGGAAAAGACAATCACTCACACATTTACTATTAATATTTCACATTTGGTACTGGGTTTGAGTATTTTGTAATAATGCATTTTATTTATAACGCACTTTACATTCTTGCGAATCTCAAAGTGCTTGTAGAGTTCAACTATGACTGGATGACGGGATGATTGAATAGTCTTGTGTTTTAAATGTAGATGATGATGATGATGCCACCACCCTCTGTCAATCGTTATTTCTGTCGGCAGCATTCTTAAATTGGAAAAAGAAACATGGAAGATGTTCCTTTTGAACAGATAAGCTGAGATGAGCTGTAGTCATGGACTTTGTCATGAAGCCAAACTGATTTGATATAAAGACATCTGGGTGCTAAACAGTCGATATTGGGTATGAGCAACTCTACCCATAGAGTACCAAAGTCTGACATAATTTACACATCCTACCTGGGTCGTGTTCCCCCCCCCCCCCCCCATTCTTAATTCCCATAGACCTTTTTTAAACCCATTTAGGCCTAGAATTATTGCAAGCTTGTAGATCTGCTATTTTAAGTAAGTGCAAATCTTTGACTATATTTCAAAGCGAACATTTGTAACTCAAATTTTGCTTCTGGGTGGTCCCAGGAACTAAATATATTGAGATTCGGGTCCGTGGCCAAATACATATCATTTTGGGGGTCCTTCAAATGAAAAGGTTTGAGAACCACTGACATAGTAGTCTCTCAAGAACGGACTAACTGATCTCCATTTAAGTGAAAAGGACCTTTTCTTTGACGATGGCTAGCCAGATTGCTGACATAGAAACACGGATTTTCAAAAAAAACTCAGAAGGATTCAAAAGACACCTATAGAATCGGGTCAGAATTCTAATTTTCACGATTTTTCAAAAATAGCAGATCTACAAGCTCGCAGCGCGGCACTCGGTGCCGCGCTGTGAGCTTGTATATCTGCTATTTTTCACTGGTTAAAGCATTCAATAATTCTAGGCCTAAATGGGTTAAAGATTTGTTTTGGGGCTTTTATGCCTCTATTGATAGGACAGTAGACTGACAGGAAACAGGGGGAGAGATGGGGAGTGACACGCAGAAAAGGTCGTCGGGATCGGGACTCGATCCCGCGACCCGCTGTCAGGCATCAGAGCCGATGTGGTATGCGCCTGGACCAGTAGGCCAGCGGGCACCCCAAAGACCTTTTTTTAAAATATATTGCATCAAAGAATCAAGAATCAACTGACGGCGAGAAAACTAACATTACCGCCACCGAATTAATTACATTTTCATCAGAAACGGACCGTTTCAAATATGAGTGACTGACTATCGTATATATACGACACAGAGCCACATCCCCGACAATATCTCAGAGACGGTTTGTTTGCTTTTGGACCACAATGCTTACAGGAGAGGATTTTAAGATGACCCAATGATATTCTCCATAGAGAAAAACGTCCGCCACCCAGGGAATGAACGAATGACACCAGGACTTATCAGTGTTTCTCAAAGTTGATTCCAGGGACTGACGGGTCCATTCGGTTCCATTTCTACACTGTCAGAGTTAAGGGAAACATTGAAATTTGAAAGTTTGAGAAACACTGCCCTATATCAAGTTATGTAATTTGGTTGATCAGCAATGCACCAACCGTCTTGGTGGTGATTAAAAACAAAAACAAAAAAAATACAGTACAATTCAGATTCCTCTAAAATGGGCTGGGTTCCGGGACTTGTATTGCCCAAGAAAGAGGCCTCTTGTGCGTTTTGACATTGAGGTATGATGACTGACACGTTTTGCTGGATAGAGAGAGAGAGAGAGAGAGAGAGAGAGAGTGCACGTAAACTATAATGGCGGCTTATAATAATAGACAGTGCGTGCCGTGGGCATAGCTTTGTTTTAGAGGTGAGACGGGCTCAAGGTTGAGTGAGGCCCTCTGTGTTGTTGCAAAGTGTCTGGTAAAGTTCAGAGGTCAGGGAGTAGCCTGAGAGGGCCTGTCTGAACTCCTGCAGGGGGCAGTAGACTCCACTACAACCTGGCAGCAGCTGGTCCTGCAGAAACAAAGACAGAACAGGCCATTATCTGCAGCATGAAATTCCTGGAAATATTTTGAAATTAGAAAAATATTTTTCCAGTACTGGAAAAGTTTTGGAATTGATCAAGGGTCCTGGAAGGTCCTGGAAAAATTAGATGTGCATTGTCTTTGGTTATTGATTTTGTTAATACCTCTGAAATGACAAATTAAACATGGGCTAAATTGTCAAATATTAGAGGCAGAAATTGTGAAAATAGCTGATCTACATGCTCACAACGCCCGAGGCGTTGTGAGCATGTAGATCTGCTATTTTCACAATAGAACCGTGTTATACAAAATTCCTCAACTCTTAGTGCTCGTCAGGGTGCCGGGTCCCCAGTTAAAACATGATTATTTTGGGGGTCACGGCCTGAAAAGGTTGAGAACCACTGGCATAGAAACACAAGGATTTGAAATATTCAAAGACTTGCACAAATGTTCACGATTTTTCAAAAATAGATCTACAAGCTCGCAGTGCGGCACTCGGTGCCTGTATATCTGTTATTTTTCAATAGTTAAAGCATAAAATAATTCACGGGGGCCCGCCGTGAATCCTTGTATTCAGGGCCCAGAATTTGGTGCGACACCCCTGCATGTCATCCTATGAAATACTCATGTTCATTTATCCATTTGTAACTACAATTGTGTACAGTACATATGCAACCAAATGGACCCGTTACATTTTAGGTTGGGATCCGGAACTGGACGCAACATTGAGGAGCCGGAATCGGTTCCATCACATTTGGGGACCGTTTCTGGGACCGTTTTTTTTAACCACACTGTCAGAGCAGGCATGTGGACTTCACGTCTGCTATGCAGTTACAATACCGGTGGTTCTCACACTTTGAAATGTCAAGGACCATCATTGTCCATTTGGTTCCATTTGTACACTGAGTTACAGAACCTGTGAGGGTCATTTTGGAACCCCCTATACTATAGGGATCGGACCGTTAAAGAGGGAATCGCTAAGGAACCGGTATTGTTAAAATCCTTAAGGATCCCAACCCTAGTTACTCTTGTACACATGCTTAAATTAACACAGAGGATATTTCCGTGTATGTTGCGACTGCAAGTGCAATCTCATTCTTACCTGGCCGATGTAGGACACTTTGACGAAGGCCTCCTTTGTCTGCCGGTGCTGGTGTAGTTCAATGGTGATATCGGCACCATATGGTGGCCATTTATGGTCAAAGATCCCCAGAGCCATTAGACAGGGCATCAGGGTCGTATCGTGTGCAGAATACAAGAACAGTTTCCTGGGTGAGGAAATGTGGAAATAACTGATTAACACAGTGTGCGTTCTCTCTAGGGCTGAAATGATATTTTGTCATTGTTGACAACAAAAACAATTGTAGAGTAGACATATTTTCATAGTTGGTTTGTCGTTTCCAGTGTTTAGGTAAAGTGGTCAGTCTTGTGTCTTATTCGATGTAACGTGAATGGTAGATGGTATTGAACATTTTGTTGTTGGAATTGGGTCATATTTATAGTAAGTGTGAGGCAAACATTGAATTTTATGTAATATACAATCAAGGTTAATGGTATTGTTGCATTGCAGTCTGTGGTGGGAAGCGTGGCTCAAGTCCGCCTTAGGCGGTGCTCCTCCGTCATCTCCACTGAAAACAAGCGCTCCCTTACAAGGCACCGTGTACGACAACAATCGCTCACAGTAAGGTGAACTAAAAGCAGGTTAGCTCGGTCAGCAGATGGAACCATTGAGTTCAAACATCATTTGAAATGTAAGCGATATCTTCAGTGTAATTGTAATTAGTAAAATTTGAATAACGGGTTGTTTTGCACTACTTCTAACTACTGCTCATGTAGCGTAAATGGTGGCGATGGATGGCTTTTGGTTTAAAAACACGGATGGAATAATATCCCGGCACTTCAGGAGAGACTACCCAAATACAATACCTGAGCACCCTACTGGTCTTATTTTGCAGGGGTGACTGTTTTATTTGGGTAGCTTCCGTCATACATTCTGTGCAACAGCAGTCTGGGAACCCATTTGTTTAAAAAAGAAAAATCATTTTCATTATCATTCATTTGTTGCAGCCCTAGCTCTCTGAGACTAACCTGTTTGGCGGTGATGAGGTGCCCTGTAGTGTCTCCTCAATGTTGCCCATCATTGTGTGCAGGAGTGGTCCCACGCATAGCTGCAAGCTTTCCCTGAAACAAACCATACACAAAACAGAATGAGAAATAGTTTTGCACAAAGGCAATATGGTGACGTGGTTGGGTATGATTGTGAATGTGATCTACAGCAGGAGTTTTCAAAGTGGGTGATGACAGGGCACCCTGGGGTGCCGCGACGGCAGTCCAGGGGTGCCGCGAAAGGTTATAATAGTTTTGGATTTTTCCATTAGTTTCTATTTTTATTAGTTTTGAGGTTTTGTTTTCAATTACAGTTTAGTTTTAATTCGTTTTTAAAGTGAGGTTGCTAGTTTCGTTTCGTTTTTATTTTTTGAAAATGCTTAGTTTTAGTTTAGTTTTTATTAGTTTTAGTGTTAGTTTTAGTCTTTTACGGTATTTGTCAGGGGTGAGATTTAAAAAGCTCCGGAAAAAGTATTGTCTAATAAAGAAAATCAACAAAACATCATATTGTTGAGAGTGGCAGGAATGTTGAGACATACAACTTCTCTCTTTGACCTCACCATCTGGTGTTTTTTATTTTTTATTTCCACAAAAGACAAAAGACGAAAACTAAGGAGATTTTCTCTATAATTTTATTTTATTTTAGTTAGTTTTGTAAACACACAATATCGTTTCAGTTAGTTTTAGTTTTTTTTAAAAGCTTAGTTTTTATTTTTATTTCAGTTAACTAAAATGTTTTTTCATTCTAGTTTTCGTTTTTTAGTTAGTTTTCGTTTACTATAATAACCTTGCGCGAGATCATTTGATATTATTTGCAATTTATTTGAACACTTGAAAAAATATTTAGTATCATTTTAAACTATAAGTACAAAGTTATTTTCAGTCAGTTTTAATCAAAATGGCTATTATCTCAACGTTTTCCTCACAACAGAATCACTAAAATATCATTACTTATCATTACTGTCAGGCAGAGACCTCTGTCGCACAAAACTAGTGAAAACAGCAGATCTACAAGCACACAACGTCTCACATCGCGAGGCGTTGTGTGCTTGTAGATCTGCTGTTTTCACTAGTTTAGTACATTTTATAGATGATAAATATAAAACGAACAGTTTTGGACAGTTTTTCACCCGACAACGAGGATGATAAATATAAGGTGCTGGGAGTTAAAATTATAATGTAGGGGTGCCTCGGATTAAAACAAATATTCATGGGGTGCCCTGAGACAAAAAGGTTTGGGAACCCCTGATCTACAGTATAGAGCACCGAAGTCTGACTACATTTTAAAGGAGTAGGGTACTGATAAGATCCCCATCTCCCCGGCCTGTAACGCTCTAACCTCTTGCTGGGTTCGTAGATGTGGCAGATCATGTCCACTGCCCTCTGCTCCACTGTGTTCCTCCATGTATCCAATACCGGAGGGAAGGGCAGGCCATGTGTCTGTTGATACGTACACATGCCGTCAGAAATGACTGAACACGGTATTTGTCTTGTGAAACACACAGTTCATCTGACACATCTTGCGGAGCTTAACCTAAAGTGATTAACCTCTCAGTAGGCCTGCACAATGAATCGGTAACCGGTATAGTCGCCGGAATGAAGCTCGCCGGGAAGCGGGGGATGCGTTCGGAAACGCGCACCGGGTGAGGCAATGGTGCGCTTTTTCAATCTGAACTCTGAAGGTTAACTTTCTGTTATGTTGATAGCCTACTGAAGAGACGATTGTTTGTCCTACTGTACATGTTTGTTTCTAGCATTAACATTTGTGATACTGTGAGATTAAGACTATCACCATAATTTACCCTAGTTTATAAACATCAATAGCAACGTTAGGTTAGCAACTGCTGCTTTTCATAAAGTTGAAGTTACCTTCAGAGTTCAGACTGAAAAAGCGCACCGCTGCCCCACCCGGTGTGCATTTCCGAACGCACCCCCCGTTTCCCGGCGAGTTTCATTCCGGCGACTCTACTGTTATTCAATGAATCAAATGCTAATCGGGATCACAAATTTGGCTGGCTTGATTCTAGGCAGCATTACATTAATTGACATAAATATTTTTGGGAATCTCTATGGGAAAAATGAATGGGTTCTGTAACGATGGAACCAGAAAATGACCCTATGGCAGTGGTTCTCAAAATGGATGTCAGGGACTCTCTAGGTTCCTTTATGGGGGTCTAAATTGACCCTTACAAGTCTGTAACGGGTCCATTTGGTTCCATTTGTACACTGTCAAAGTTAATGGGAGACCTTCAAACTTAAAGTTTGCCCTGCCCTATAGTAGTAGCACAACATGAATGCGTATCAAGAAGATGGCAGTCACCTCTCTAGCGATCAGGTCATCCCTAATGAGAATGAAGTCGATGCGCTGGTGAGGGCCGATGCCCAGCGCACCTTGGATGTTCTGCAGGTCGGCCGCAATGTCCGGCAGAGTGGAGGATTCTGCCCAGCGGTGACTGCACAGTGAACACACACACACACGCACGCACGCACGCACGCACGCACGCACGCACGCGCACACACACACACACACACACACACACTAGTTAGAGAGAATAAGCTACTGGTTCCCAAACACTGGGTCGGGACCCATTTGTGGGTTGCGGGCATTTTTATGGGTCCCTTAATTTTTGGTTTCCTACATTTTGTTATTAATTATTATTATTTAGAAAAAAAAAAGTTCCCCAGATTTTCATGAATAGAAAAAAAAGTAATTTCATTAATAAATAAATTAAAAATCTACAAAATTCCATGAATTAGAAAACAGATGTTTAAGTAGTGAAAATAGCCGATCTACAAGCTCATAAAGCAGCACGAAGCGACACGTTGTGAAATTGTAGATCTGCTGTAGATCTCACTAGTTTGGGTCCCGGGCAAATGTCTAATCTCTCCTTTGGTGTCTCGACCTGAAGAGTTTGCGAACCAATGGGAGAGGCAATGATAAACCATTATTCATTTGAACTGCACAACTACATTTTGCACAACATCATTTTTGATTGGTTAGAGCAGGGGTCTTCAACAGGGGGTCGCGGTCCTCAGAGATACTGCCGGGGGGTCCGCCCAATTCTTTGTGTGACTTTATTTTTGTATTTCTACATTAACCACTTGAACCCTCGCACGCTTATTCTGGGGGGGAACATTAGCCGGAAATAGCAGAAAATAGCAGATCTACAAGCTTCTAGATCTGCTATTTTCCCGCGAAGACGTTTGGTGTACAGAGGAAAAAAGAGCAGACCAAGTACCGAGTTAAAAAAGTATTGAGGGTTTAAGTTGTTAAATGTCATGAAACCAATGTCATCTCTCTCTCAGCTATGGGGTCTTTGGCCTGAAAATGTTGAAGACCCCTGTCGTGGAATTCTGGATCAATCTTAATTGATGAGGCAATTAGGAGACCAGACCATATTCCAGGTGGTGATGGTTATGCTTTATGTACATGATATCACGAGGAGAAGTACAATAGCCTTCATGTCAGTGGAACGTAGGGCTGTCAAGATTATGACATTTTACATGACGATTAATTGTCACTCAAATAATTGCGATTAACGATTTAATTGTGTTTTTGTCGTTGACAATTACATTTCTGTTTGGCTTTTAGGCTTTGAAGTTGCACATGGTAGATATGACACATGAGCTAAATATACAAAGAAATTACTTGACATATTTGACAACTTTATACTTAAAAAAGAACATTGATAGTGGAAATAGCCGATCTACAAGCTCACAACGTGTCGCGATGTGACGTGTTGTGAGCTTGTAGATCTGCTATTTCCACTATTGACATGGAAACGATTATGAAAAATAATCACGATTATGTCAAATAATCACGATTTAGACGATTATGTAATAATTGTGACAGCCCTAACACGATGGGCTGTACCAAAACAATAGCTATCAGGCCTAGTGGAGACATTTTGGCTCTTACATCATGTAATCTATAATGTATCATAAGAGATGAAAATCGTAAGATGAACAACATAATTTTCTTTAAATAATCAATCATAATAACATAATATATCTTTCTCACCCCCGGGTTAGGGCATTCATTGGATACTCTGGCTGTGAATGCGGTAGTTCTATTTGTAGTCGATAAAATCAATTCTGCTTACCCTCCTACGAGTTTGAGTAGTTTGCATCCATGGTAGTTAGGGTAGAGGATTTCAGCCTCTGCCTCAGTTGTTACTATGGGAACGACCTCTTCGGGTGGAGGAGTTTGAGAACAGAGAGAACATCAGAAATCAGGACAGGAGGCGAGAGCCTAAATCGCGTAGAAGGTAAAATGCACATTATGGACTTTTATCCTACCATTCTGTCTCTGCTCGAACAGACCTGCTACCAGACATTTGGCAGATTCAATGGTCCTCACAATGTTAGTGGAGCGCACACTAGTAGGGGGAAAGAAGTAGGTCATGGAAGGCAGCCAACTTGACAATAGTAGAACACATTCAGGGTGATATCTTCTGCACTTTACCCACAATCCCAATGTATCAAAGTAAGTATAACGAAGAAAAGGTCATTGCGTGTTGCTAAATGTAACAATATGACATTTTATATGACGATTAATTGTCACTCAAATAATTGGCGATTAATGATTTAATTGTGTTTTTGTCATTGACAATTACATTTCTGTTTGGCTTTTAGGCTTTGAAGTTGCACATGGTAGATATGACACATAACCTAAATATACAGAGAAATTACTGACATATTTGACAACTTTATACTTAAAAAAGAACATTGATAGTGGAAATAGCCGATCTACAAGCTCACAACGCGTCGCATCGCGACGCGTTGTGAGCTTGTAGATCTGCTATTTCCGCTATTTTTTACTCTTTTTTAAATATATGAACGTTTTTCAACATGGAAACGATTATGACGATTATGAAAAATAATCGCGATTATGTCAAATAATCACAATTAGACGATTATGTAATAATTGTGACAGCCCTAGTAACAATACACGCATTCTTACTAGACTTCTTCTGGGCTAAAGTTGGGGCTAAGGTACGTTGTTTCCTCAATGTATCGCCTCCTCAGCCTTTTCCCCAGATCATAAAGCTGCTGCATGCCCACTGCAGTTAGCTGACCAGGAAACGTGCCACCCTGCATGGATGACAATTTGGGTCAGTGATCAAGTCATGCAAAAGCCAGATTTATATACTTAGTTGTGCACTGGTGTCGCGCATTGAAAACAGCCGATCAACTTACTTTCAATCCCTCATATACTGTGTTCACAAACCATAACCCAAACTTACCATGCTACTGTTTGCCCATTGTGTGTTTCGAAATGTTACAACATCTATCTGTACATATTTTGAGTCTGCTTTTAGTACAATATCTGCCTTTTAGCATGATTACGTTACAGTGTGATAATAAAAAAAAAGAAAGACTCTGTTGAGCTTTACTGAAGGAACATATTAGGATTGAGGTCTTCGGAGTGTAACAGGAAAGCAAAAGCCCTGAAGGGCGAGGTCACGCCAATTCTTGGCCATCTGGCCATCTGGCCAGTTATGTATATCGGATGCCCTTACATGGAGATCCCTGTCTGAACCAGCCGCACAGATATGGGCTGTCTTCCTCCATACATGGGCATTCCCATATGAAATCCTGTTAGATATGGGCTTAATAGTTAATATTGATGACATCAGGGATCTCCATATATGGGCATAAAAGGGATTCTGTTAGAGTGGTTCCCATGACATCACAACATACAATATATTTTATGCCCATAGATGGAGATCCCTATCTGAACCAACCACACAGATATGGGCCTGTCTTGGCCATCTGGCCAGAGACATATCGATGACATCAGGGATCTTCATATATGGGCATAAAATGGATTCTGGGGAATACCCATATATGGACTTCTACATAGGACTCAGGGGTGGGCAACTTTGATGATGGAGAGGGCCACTATATTTCCACCTTCACTCCAGAGGGCCACATTGCATATTGCTACATCCTACTTTGTCATTCTAGTATCAAATACAATAGAAGAAAAAATAGCAGATCTACAAGCTCAAAACGCATCGATCGGCTATTTTTGCTTCTTTTGAATTGGAATCCTGAATTATTTTTTGTTATTTCTTAATTGGAATCCTGAAATGTAACATTTTGATTTAATTTCAAACGCATTTAGTTATATACTCATGTTAACTTTATGAACCTAAATACAAATACGTTGGACATAAAAAAAATACAAAAATTTTAGTACTACTATACTAGTCATTCAGCTACTAATATAGACTGAAGGAATTAAAGTGGGTCATGTTTGAATGTTTGGAATTGGAACAGCTGAAATCAATAATATATCAGTATTCTGGTTTTAACTTGTGTGCCGCATTAAGTGAAGGTGGGTGCCGCATGTGGCCCCCGGTTGCCCATGTATGACATAGGTGATGTCACCTGTGACCAACCCATAGACTGTACGTCTACACGTCTACACTCACATTTCTCATGGTAAACTGCGACCTTTGGTCACAATAAAATGACACGGATGCTTTCACTAGTTTTAGTGGGTTAATACCTACTCACATACTTACAGTGAGTACGTTGCTGCGGTAGCTGTCTTCTACGGGAGCTGGTGGCTGGGGCCCTCCCTCCAGGTCTGTCACCACGTACTTGATCTGAGTGTGCACTGGAGGCTCCAAGAGGGTCGGCACCCACTGGGCCTTGGATGACAGAGACATCACCAGAGCAGTGTTTATTTTCACTGCACACTTTTGATTTAGTTCTTTTGAATACAATTGAATTTAGTTTTAGTCATATTTTAGTCATCTGAAATGTTTTAGTCGACTAAATCTACAGTTACTTTTTCGGGCCTTGATGGTGTCGCAATGCCTGATTTTACACTTGGTTGCATGCTGGATTCACCACTCCCTAATATTTTTGTCTAGTTTTGATTTGTTGACGAAATGTGTCAATACTATTTGGTAGAACCGCTGCTCCTACACTTGTAGTCAGCTTAGGTGGTTAGGGCATCTAGTACGGATGGCCCCCGAGCGCCTTCCTAGGAAGGTCCTCGATGCACATCCCACTGGGAGGAGACCCCGTGGCAGACCAAAGACCAGATGGAAGGATATATCTCCACACTGGCCTGGGAACCCCTCGGTATACTCCCCGAGGGAGTGAAGGAAGTTGCTTGGGATAAGGAACTCTGGAGATCTCAGTTGGAACTGTTACCCCTGTGACCCGATTCAGGATAAGCGGTTGAAGATGGATGGATGGATGGATAGATATTTAGTCTTACTTTTAGTCATCATGGCTTAGTTTTTATTTCGTTTTCGTCAGTGAAAAGAGGTAGTCAACAAACATTTTTCAACATAGTTTTTTGTTGTGAATTAATTCTATAATTTGATTTAATGAATGAATGCCTCACCTCCATCACATCGGGTATAGATTTCAGCGGTGTTCTGGCCCCATGTCGGAACAGGACTTGGACCAGTTTGAGTTCATAGGGGGAGTAGGCGTCTGTGTTGACAGGACACCCACCAGAGGCCATCTCGTCTTGTTCGGGACTCTTCTGTGACCACAGCAGTGAACCAAATGCCATGGATGCCGATAGTGAACCTAAAACGCCAGCCTTGGTCCAAAGACGCCTCATTTCTGTGCTGTAAGTAAGAGAGTGAGAGATGCATTTGCATATGCCTGGTGTTTAGAAACATTTCGTCGTTGTCGGGTGAAAACCTTGTATGTCCAAAACTGTTCCTTTTGCATTTATCATTTTAAAAATGATTTTAAACTAGTGAAAACAGCCGATCTACAAGCACACAACGCCTCGCACCACGAGGCGTTGTGTGCTTGTAGATCTGCTGTTTTCAATACTTTTGTGCGACGGCCTTGTGTGATGAAGCAGGGCTTTACTTTGCGAAAGAACGGACACATTTGAAACTTGGAGATACGAGGTTTCCACCCGACAACGACGATTTGCTATGACCAGTGGTGGAAAAAAGTACTCGCATCTTTTACGCAAAAGTATCAATACTGCAATACAGAAGTACCCTGTTACAAGTACATTTTTCAAATGGCCGAAATGTATACAGAGCTGCAGTGGTTAATGTATGTTTTGTAATAATAATCAAAATCTACAAAGTAACTAGCAACTAAAGTGTTCAAATAATTGTAGTGGAGTAAAGGTACAATAATTGTTTCAAATTAGTAGTGGAGTAGAAGCAAAAGTATTGGTGATATCTTTGTTTTTCTTACCCCGTATCTATGAGACAGTGAAATAATTTACATCAATAAACAGAGTAAACCAGGGTTCCCCAATAGGCGGACCGCGGGCCATTTGCGGCCCGCGGGGAGCTACTGTCTGGCCCCCACCAACCCCAGTAATAATGGTGGTATAAGAGCAGCAACAACACTAGTATATCGTCATTGTCGGGGGGAAAACCTGTATCTCAAAATGTGTCCGTTCTTTCGCAAAGTATAAGCTCCACTTCATCATACAAGGCCGTCGCACTAAAGTAGTGAAAACAGCAGATCTACAAGGCAAGCACATAACGCCTCGCGGTGCGAGGCGTTGTGTGCTTGTAGATCGGCTGTTTTCACTAGTTTAAATCATTTTTAAAATGATAAATGCAAAACGAACGGTTTTGGACAAGATTTTCACCCGACAACGACGATATCTGAACTATCGCTGGAGTAGCGGGAACACCACCGTCGCCCCCTGCAATGTTGTGGCCCTCGGCTTGGTACCCTAGACATAATTTGGCCCTTGGGGAAAACTAATTGGGGAACCCTGGAGTAAACGTCTTAGTTATAATAGTATTTTTGGGTTTATTCCAGGGAAGAGATCTTACAAGCGTCTGGTTGACCAGTTTCCTGGGCAACCAGGGTTGTTGTGACATCAAAACTGTAAACAATTCCGAGGTTAACCTACTATCTACTACACCAGGAGCCATTAAACCAAAACAATGTTGCAGGGTGCCGGAGAGGCACACACATTTTAACCAAACAGATACACCAGAGACATGCTGTCTACGTACATGCCTAATATGCACAAGCACACACAAATGAAATATTTCTATATCAATTGGAAATTGGAAATACTCAAGTAAAGTACAAATACCTCAAACTTGTACTTAAAGGGGAAGACCACCCATTTTCAATATTGAACTATGTCATTAATATACCTTAGAGGAGTTGTGTGGGGAAAAAAAATAAAGTTCCCCCTCTTCTGTGTTGCCTAGAACTGGAGGAATGATTTTGGGGTTTGTATTGTAAAGTACAACGGTGTGATGTCATCAAGTTGTACTTTACAATACAAACCCCCAAATCAATGCTCCAGTTCTAGGCAACACAGAAGGGGGGGAACTTTTTTTCTATTTCCACACAACTCCTCTAAGGTATATTAATGACATAGTTCAATATTGAAAATGGGTGGTCTTCCCCTTTAAGTACAGTACTTAAGTAAATGTACTTACCGGTAGTTACTTTACACCACTGGCTATGACTACCAACAATGACTACCAACAATTTGTATAAGCCTGGTATTTAGAAAGGTGGTTTGCCATGACTATACCAACACCATCATTATCATCTTACTACTACTGCTGCTGCTACTACTACTATCTATTGTTCGGTTCCCAATCCTTTTAGCTCAAGAGACCCAAAAGAGAAATGAGATGTTTGCCCGGGAACCAAACTAATGAAAATAGCAGATCTACAAGCATACAACACGGCACGAAAGTGTTGTGAGATTGCAGATCTGCTATTTTCACTACTTCTTCTTTTAATTTATTTGTGAAAATTATTCGATTTTCTTTTCTTTTTATTTATGAAATACTTTTGAAAAATGTTGGCATTGTTTTTAATTGATGAAAAGTTGTGATTTATTTTTTTGAACTTTTTTCTAATCTTTTGAAATAATGTATATATTATATATATATATATATATATATATATATATATATATACATTTTTATTATTATTATTATGTGAAAAATACAACACATACATAAAAATTGGTCCATGACCCAAATATGGGTCCCAAGTTCCCAAACCACTGGCTTACCCCATAGTAGACCCACCACAGTAAAAGTAAAAAAAAAAAAAGAAGTGTGAATTTAACCAAATGAACCCTTTTAATACGAGTCCTTGATTACAGAAATGTAAACTGACTTCTCATGTCACCTTTGAAGATGTTCTAAAGCAAGCCTGCCTTTGAGCAAAGCACTAATCCATCCAGTTGCATAATCCACCATTCCCATTTTACATCATCATCACCACTGCACTGTTATGTCATGAGATGATCCACCCCCCCCCCCCCCCTATTATTATGAATATTAATTATGATTATGAGTATTAACAATATTAATAATATTTATTATCATTATATCTGCAAACTGAGAATATAAACGTACTAGATGTTCTGGAAGTAGAAGAAAATTAACCATCTGGAAGTTGTGTTAAGTAGTTTGTTAATGTTAATGTTAATCTATGTAAGAAACGTTAAACCGGGAAAGACGAAAGAATGACGCTGTATTAATGACTGTAAAAGACTGTAGAAGCTAACACTAGCCATGCCACCGGGTTGCTAGCAAGATTTCACAGTCCATCTCACAGTAAACATTTACTTCAGCCTGGTTTCTTAAAGGTTTGATCAGCAGCTATTAGTATTATTAAGTGTTATAGTATGTCATAAATACTTACTTTCCAAGTAGGGGCCGATGATGGCTTTTTTTTTATAAATGTTGATGCAACTTGACATTCCCAATCTACTGTCTGTAGTGTAGACACCGGCTTATGGCAAAGAGCGAAGTGGAAAGTGTAGTGTTTTTAACGCCACTCTTCCGTGGAATCGAGGGAAATAACGTGCACCAAAGAACTACATTTCCCGATGTTCCTCCTTCCTGTGCAACTCTCTCCTTCTCTTCCTGGACCGATGGCTTGCTTGTGTACATGTTACATAACGGCACGTGAGTCACTAAAGTCAGAAATAATGTCATTAATAGGCTTTACGTTTCGTTAAATGATGTTCAAAGCGTGTTAAAACTCTGCAAGCTTTAAAGGTAACTGTTTCCCAAGCACTGGGTCGGACTCGGGACCCATTTGTGGGTCGCAGACACATTTTATGGGTCCCTTCATTTTTGGTTTCCCACATTTTGTTTTTTAAATATTATTATTTCAAAACATTTTCAAAAAACATTCCCTAAAAGCTATTTTTTGCGTGAATTAAAAACTAATTTAGCTGATTTTTGCAATAATTTCTTGAAGAAACCAAAGAAATTCCATAAATTTGAAAACAAATGTTTAAGAAGTAGTGAAAATATCCGATCAACAAGCTCAAAGATCTGCTGTTTTCACTCTAGTTTGGGCCACGTGCAAAGGTCAAATTTCTCTTTTGGGTCTTTCTTGAGCTTTATTGGTTACACAGATCAAGTTCACTATTATTTAGAAATCACCTGACACATAATCGTCTATGGAAGTAGCATGCATAGGTCCAAAAATATAGGCCTGCATCAAATCAGTCACTTACTTGTAAATATCTCTATTTTTATTAGAAAGCAACACCAGACAAAATGTGTTTGTTGTTATTAACCACTGCTACACACAAAACAACAGAAGTAAATGTGGTGTATCATGGCTTGTCCAGTATTTGATTAATACATATAGTTTAAAGAAAATGCTATACCTTGCTTGCTCTGCCTTGGCTTCTAGATAGCAAAATCCCAGCTGCCTTCGGCTATTCTCATTGAATCCGTTTATGAAATGGTCTGTACTCGTTTTTCAACAGTTGGATTCTGTGCTGACCCCAGAGTTATGGAAAAGAAGCCTACTCTTCCAGGGCAAACATTGTGTCACCTCCTTGGCTTCCTGAACCTGCCTGATCCCATTCCACAAGCACTCTTACACCATAACCCAAATGCAGTGGTGGAAAGTAGCCTAACTGTAAGTACATTACTCAAGTATTGTCCTTGAGTAAAAATGTTAGTTTTTCTTTTTACTTTGCTGGATTATTTCCAATTTTCTATACTTTTACTCCACTACATCTCAGAAGCAAATATTGTACTTTTACTCCACTACAATTATTTGAAAGTGTTTACTTACTAGTAACATAGCCTACAGTATGTAGGCCTAGATTAACCACTTCAGCTCTATTTAAACTTTGGCTTTATGAAAATAGCGCCTATATAAAGGCGCCTATATAAAGTATACATAATGACTCGAGTACCTTTACTTTTGGTACTTTAATTAGGCCTATATTTTGATGCCAATACTTTTTGATTTGATTACGCGACTTTTACTTGTAACAGTGTGTTTCTACATTTCGGTATTGATACCTTACATTTTACTAATATATTCCTGAGGGCATTCACACATATTCCTGAGGGCATTCACTCAGCTTTGGAGAAAGAATGACAAGAACAACTCGTTGATCATTTATTGATTTGTGATAAGTGATATGATATGACAAAGGGTGTACTGTATATTCTGTATGCATACTTATAGGGTGCAACACATTGCACAAAGATCCAGAACTAATGTTTATTGATGATAACAGTAGTTATCACACGCACGCACGCACGCACGCACGCACACACGCACACACACACACACACACACACACACGGTTATGAGTTATGACCCAACCTCCTAACTTTGAAATAAGTCTTTGCATTGATAACATTAATGAAAAAACATCCACTAAAACATTGTATGTAATATTTCTATTCATATTAATATGGTATTACACTGTAGGTTTTCCAGGAGAAGAAATGAAATGTCTCCACCTAGTGGCTGAAACCCGTTGCAACCAGCACATAGTCTGAACCGCCAACCTTTGACCCAAAGTCACTACTTTCAATATTCAGATTCTTTCATACAGTGGATACATGCTCCTGACACATGTGATGGCTAATGAGAATTGATGATATTTAGTCCACTGTCATTTTAGTAAGGAAGTGTTGACACCTACAAAATAATTTGTAGTCCTATTCAATTGACTCAAATACCATACCTGTATTCAACATGTATTAGATTTACTGCAATCCGCACCATGTTTTAAATATTCTGCAACCTGAGAGTTACAGTGCAAGGAAGTTAATTTACTGTTGTCTTCATTTACAATTCATGTATAAAAAAGGATTTTTTACACTATTCTTTAAGGCACATTCACTTAATTGTTATAATAATGCATTGCACAAAGTCATAAACATCCAGTCCATGGAATGGCAAGATTCACAGTCACCTTTGCTCAGTAAGGGAGGCAAAAACAGTTACTTTTAGAGCCACAGTCTGAATAATTATTGCATTGCAGGTATGCATGTCACAATATCAGTCTAAAACCTCATGGCAGCTTGAAGGTGGCCTCATTCATCTCTCTCTCTCTCTCTCTCTCTCTCTCTCTCTCTCTCTCTCTCTCTCTCTCTCTCATTCTCCCTGCTGATATAGGTATTACTGGTGAGTGGTGATATAACTAAACTTCCATTATCAAAAACATACTATTGTGCAATTGTCAAATATGACCTTTTATATATATATTTCTTTTGACCCTGTTCAGATTTTTCTTTTTCCATCTGCAGTTTACGGAACATGTCTTTTATTCAAGCTTGAGACTTGTGTATATACAGTAGTTTTGTTCATAAAACGTATATAGCCACATACCTCATGTTAGTAGGGCCCTAGCCTAGTTTGTTTCACTTCAGGACATTGTATACTCTCCTCGTTCTGTGTTCCATGACACACCAATCTTGCATAGCGCCCACATTTGCATAGTTAGCCTGTTCTGACTGATCCATTCACTCAGAATGAACATTCAGAACTCGCCCTAGTTTTTCTTTACAAACTCATCAGTCGCAAGTGTTTATCCTCCACCTAGACAGATATTTATCTCTCTTCGGGATTCGTAGGTTCAACTCTCTCCTTCTCAGCCTCTCGTCGGGGGTTCTAGACAGCTAGGTCGTCTGGACGAACGCGGCTGCTGCTGCCGCTGGTCTTGCTCGAGCGTCGCTTGTCCTTTAGGAACCCGGAGTGCAGCAAGGATGGCAAGGAGCAGCTGTTGTTGGGCACCTCCATCGGCACGTGGTTGTAGCTCATCCTCAGGAAGTCCGCCCCGTCCTCCATGTGGTCGTGGCCGTGGTGGCGCTCGGTGGCCAGGTTGGCAGAGTTCTGCTGGAGTGCCATCTTGTTGTTGAAAGGGTGCGACGCCATGGCCAAGGCGTTCATGGAGGACGGCGACCTGAGGCACTGGCTGAAGTCCGGAGGCGGGGTGCAGGAGGCGGTGTGCCGGGACAGGCTGTCGTCGGGCTCCGGGGCCGTGGACACGGCCACGGCCCTCTGGCCGTTCTTCTGCATGGCCTTCTTGCGCATGGACTTCCTGGCCCTCCGGTAGGCCAGGTGGTAGAGCTCCACCACGGAGAGCAGCAGGGACACGCCGGCCACCACCAGCATGAAGACGATGAAGACGTTCTTCTCGGTGGGCCGCGACATGTAGCAGTTGACGGGGTTGGGGCAGGGCCAGGCGTTGCAGAGGTACAGCGAGGTGAGGAACACGCCGTAGATCAGGTACTGCACCACGATGAACGTCACCTCCATCACCGTGCGGATCAGGATGCTCAGGATGTAGGTCTGCTTCAGCGCCCCCTTCAGGCGCACGCGGACGGTCGCGTCGGACGCCGGTTCCTGCCCGCCACTCTCCTTCTGCTGCAGGTACTCCTTCTCCTAGGGGCGTAACGATACATTTTAACAACGATACGATACTCATCACGATACATGGTTGACGATATGGGTTCATTCATGGCGATACGATTCTATTCGATTCAATGATTTAAAATCGATATAGTAACTATTTAGCAAAGAAATTAAATCTATTATTATGGATATAAATAAGTAAACACTGTGATTCTCTAGCAAATACATGGACATTATATTTTCAACACATATGGACAAACCCGCACCAAACACAGAGATTACACACATTTATCGATAGACCAAGAGTAGCTCTATGGAATGGAAAAGTAATTAGACCCCTCTTTTACATTTTACTTCTTAAAATTGCTAAATACTAGGCACAAAATAGGCCTACTTAGTTTCCATACAGTCAATTATTTGCACTGCAAAACGATTCGATACCGATTATCTGCATTGTAAAACGATACCAAAACGGTACGATATATGCTTTTGCATATCGATATAGTAGATCAGGGTTCCCCAATTTGTTTCCCCCAAGGGTCGAATTATGTCTAGGGTACCAGGCCGAGGGCCACAACATTGCAGGGGGCGACTGTGGCGTTCCCGCTACTCCAGCGACAGTTCAGATATCGTCGCTGTCGGGTGAAAATCTTGTATGTCCAAAACCGTTCGTTTTGCATTTGTCATTTTAAAAATGATTTAAACTAGTGAAAACAGCCGATCTACAAGCACACAACGCCTCGTGGTGAGAGGCGTTGTGTGCTTGTAGATCTGCTGTTTTCACTACTTTTGTGCGATGGCCTTGTATGATTTGCAAAAGAACATACAAATTTGGAGATAAAAGCTTTCCACCCGACAAAGACGATATACTAGTGTTGTTGCTGCTCTTATACCACCATTATTACTGGGGTTGGTGTGGGCCGGACAGTAGCCCCCCGCGGGCCGCAAATGGCCCGCGGGCCGCCTATTGGGGAACCCTGTAGTAGATCATTGCGATCGATGTCTCGTTTCAGTTACCATAATCGTCACACCCCCTTACCTTCTCCCCGCCTCCCTCCCTCTCCGCCTCCCTCTCCTCCTGCTCCGTCCGGCGCCGCTTCTCCTCGCGGCGCACCGTGTGCATGGCGTGGCCCATGTAGATGAGCGACGGCGTGGACACGAAGACGATCTGCAGCACCCAGTAGCGGATGTGCGCGATGGGGAAGGCGCGGTCGTAGCACACGTTGGTGCAGCCGGGCTGCTGCGTGTCGCACAGGAAGTCGCTCTGCTCGTCGCCCCAGGACGACTCGGCGGCCGTGCCCAGCACCAGGATGCGGAAGATGAAGAGCACGGTGAGCCACACCTTGCCCACCGAGGTGGAGTGCTCCTGGACCTCCTCCAGGAAGTTCCCCAGGAGGCTCCAGTCGCCCATCGCCCCCGCCTCACTGGACGCGCCGCCGCCGCGTAGACCTGAGGGGGCAGGATTGAGGTGGAATTGATTGATTGATTGAAGACTTTATTAGAAGTTTGCATAGGAAAAAGTACAGTTTGATGACGGTACAGTTCACTGGTACAAGGTCTACTAAAAGGAGATCCTAGAAAAGACTAAGCTTATTTCCACAGGAAACCATTTAAGTATCTCATATAACATTGAATGACAGACGAATAGAACACAGTACTATGCAGTAGATATGTAAATAAAATAAAATGAAAGAACACAAAAAAAAGAAAACAGTAAGTCTAAACAAACAGTAAGTATATACAAAGAAGGGGCAGGGGAGGGTAGGGCTGGGCTGGGTTTTTCTTTTTTTTACCAGTTGCGAACGGCTGCTGCCTGTAAGTGGTTTTTCAGGGCAATTTTAAAGGATGCTAGGGATCCACACTCCTTTATGGCCTTCGGTAAGGCTTTCCACATTTTGAAGGTATTTGGAAGGTTAAAATAGTTTTCTAATTTTTAATTTTGTATGTTTATTCTTTCAGTTTAGTTTTAGTTAGTTGTTTTAATTAGTTTTTAGGGCGGATTCGCTCGTTTTTTATTGTTTTTTATCCTTGAATAGTTTTAGTTAGCTAGGTTTTATTTGTTTTCACGCACAGCAGACTTACTGGCCAATTTGTGTAGACATGCAACCTGACGGTCGCTTATCTCCCGATTATGAAGTCTTACTCCTATTATACTTTGGGTTAGTTGTGCAGGATTGTAACTATTGTGTAATAAAAACCTTAAAACAACTTTTTTTATAGATTTTGTACAGTGAAATCAATAATTTCATGGCATCCCAAAAGCCATATAAATAAACAAAGACTAAGGGTATTTTATCTATTTCAGTTCCTTTACGTTAGTTTTGTAAACACAGTTTCAGACATCGTTTATTTCTTTATTCTAGTTTTAATTAGTTCAGTTGACAAAAGTGTTTTTTCAATTTTAGTTTTCATTATTTTTGTCGGTTTTTGTTCACTATAATAACCTTGGGGAAGTGGGGGGTACGGAGGGGTTGTCTAGAGCAGTGGTCCTCAACCTTTTCAGGCCGCGACCCCAAAATAACCATATTTTAACCCTGACAAGTCGAGCACTAAGAGTTGAGGCATTCTATTTTCTATAACATGGTTCTGTTGTGAAAATAGCAGATCTACATGCTCACAACGCCTCGCAACTCTGCCTCTAATATTTGATTATTTGGCCAATGTTTAATTTGTCATTTTAGAGGTATTAAAAAGTCCTTAAATTGTCACTTTAGAAATGTGCATATACCCTCTTTACACTTTAACTATAATTGGTTTGTTTACTGTTGAGTGAGAAAACAATGTTGCACATTAAAGGAGTAGTTCGCCCCCAAAATGTCTTTTTTTCTATTGATTACTCATGCCATGGAGAGTAGAGTTCAATAATATTTTTTGGTTTTTGTCACATTCCTAAGACAAAAATTTGATTTGAGTAACCCCATTGATTCCGGATGGCATCCGAAATGAATGGGGGTAAATTTATTGTTATCACATTTATGTCTTAGGAATGTGACAAAAAACTAAAAATATTATTGAACTCTACTCTCCATGGCATGAGTAATCAATAGAAAAAAAGTCATTTTGGGGGTGAACTACTC
>NC_137829.1:41409630-41497130 GCF_963921795.1 Nannobrachium achirus | reverse complement strand
TATTTTTTTTTACTTTACTGAAGTACCGGTATTTCCAATTTTCAGTACTTTTACTTCTACTCCACTACATCTCTGAGGCAAATATTGTACCTTAACTCCACTGCAATTATTGTGTAGCTACTAGTTACTTTGCAAATTATTATATTATAAAAGAAACATACCTTAGCCCTATTTTATACCTAGGCAATTTGAAAATAGCCGAGCTTGTCAGATCTGCTATTTTCAAACATTTGTACTTTTACTTTTTAATTATATTTTGGTGCCTATGCTTTTGTACTTTGACTCAAGTAACATGTTGAGCACAGGCCTTTTACTTGAGTGTTTTTATATTGTGCTATTGCTGTTTTTTTTTTTTTTTTTAAGTAAAATACCTACTAGTACCTACTAGTACTAGTACCTAGTAAAATACCTAGTACTTCCTTCCACCACTGCTGTCTGTCTGTCTGTCTGTCTGTCTGTCTGTCTGTCTGTCTGTCTGTCTGTCTGTCTGTCTGTCTGTCTGTCTGTCTGTCATATTAATGACAATAGGATGGAAAGTCTGAGAGACCCTAGGCTTTGTGTCCTTTAAGGCCAAGAACACATTATTTTTTTTATAGTTTGGCTACTCAAAAATAGCATATCTACAAGCTCATAGCGCTGCACCGAGTGCCACACTGTGAGCTTGTAGATCTGCTATTTTAGAACGAAATTGAACGTTTTGTGCAATACCTGAACATATTCTAATGGTTTGTGCACGGTTTAGGATTTAGAAGACATTTGTGGAATCGGCCTCGGGTCTTAATGGGTTAATCTAACTGTGGGGCGAAAGGAAGAAAAACACACACACACACACACACACACACACACACACACACACACACACACACACACACACACACACACCACGAGAACTCATGAGAAAGGAAGTGTTAAACCTCTGTCCAAGCCGTGCCACACAGACACTTAACACAGGAAGGTTTGTTGAAACAACGCTCTTTGTTCCACCTACTAGTCTAGAGAGTTTAAGGAGTTAGCCTGTTTATGTCATCAGGTCATGATTGTGCCTTTGGGCTGTCCGTGGAAGGCACCCTGTGTACAGTGTAGCGACTCAGGCAACTCACTCACAGCCAGGGACGTGCTGGGCCCCTGATTCAGCCCGGGAAAAAAGAGTTGGAGAGGCCCTCATTGCGTGCTGTAGAGAGATCTCTCTCTATAGCACTGCTGCTACTCAAAGATTTGCCATTTCAGATCATGACAAGGTGACAAGCCAGTGGGCCAATTACATGAATTAGGCCTATATTTCGTTGTTGTCGGGTGGAAACCTTGTATGTCCAAAACCGTTTGTTTTGTATTTATCATTTAAAAAATGATTTAAACTAGTGAAAACAGCCGATCTACAAGCACACCGCGAGGCGTTGTGTGCTTGCCCGCGAGGCGTTGTGTGCTTGTAGATCTGCTGTTTTCACTACTTTTGTGCAAACAGTTTAATTTTTACTTTTGTGCAAACAGTTTAATCTTTTCCTAATGGCCCGGCCTGGACCGGCCCGAGAATGAACCGGCCGTTCGGGAGTTGTCCCGCTTTTCCCAATGGCCAGCACGTCCCTGCTCACAGCCTTCACCATGAAAGGCAGGCTTAGGGCCAGGGCAGAGGAAGGGAGTAAGGTTATCACAATAGCAGGAGGTGACACATGCTCTTATCAGAGAATAGTGACAACAGCCTTTCCTCACCTGTTTATGTCCAGACGTACAATAATTACGTTTCATTATATATATATATATCAGTGATGTTAATAGGTTTTTAATGTAATGAGTCCCGGGACCCCAGAAGGGTCTTTCGGATGAGTCCCAGGGATATTTTATGGGTCCCAAAAAATTCAACGCCGCGGAGATGGGTATCGTTCACCTCTGAATCGATACGATACCTTTTTCGATACCTGGGAATCGATACGATACCTTTTTCGATACCGTTTTCGATACTTTTTTATGTATTATTATTATTACTACCCTTATTATTACCCTTATTATTATTACCCTTAACTGTTTTCTATAGGCTATTTTACACACCACAATAGGTTATTAAGGCCGTCTAAAGACTGAGCTTGTAGATCGGCTATTTTCAAAATGTTTGCCTATTTCTTATATTTATTTTACAATTTGGCTAATGTTTGAACTTAGAACTAGGCTACAGACACCCATTTAATTATATTTATATCACTGGGACCCCAATTTATATTCAATGTTAAAAAACTAGAGTACAAATGGAACAGGTCCATTTGGTTCCATTTGTTCACCGAGTTACAGACCCATTAAGTTTCCAAAAGATTCCCTTTTACTTTGCTATTTAGCAATATAAAACGTTTTTATATTCAGCAAAATGTCAGTAATGGTATTGTCTGCCTCTCATTATTGTCAAGGAAGAAAGTACCGTATGTCGCTGCCTTGCTTAAGTTTCATCAAGGCAAAAAAAAGCACCCTAAGACACACACCAAAAGTTGTGTGTGCGGGGGAAGGAGGGGCAGCCACCGTTGCACAGAATCACTTTCACTTTCAGCTTATGACAAACGGCAGCTTTTAATCAATGCACAAGGATTTAAGGACATTATATTTATAATGATTACAAGAACATTCACTACCTGTAGCTATGGAGTAGGCCTACTCCGTTGGAACCTACTCTGTTGGAACGGAAATAAACTTGTACGTGCTGTTAGACAGACAGTTGGCTCCTCTCCTCTCCGCAGGTTTAATAGGAAGCAAAGACAGACACCACGGTTTGATTTGATCATTGCGTAGTCAATTATGAAGGGATTTCAAAAATTTAAACGTCTCCATATTGCTTGGGAAGTCTACTTAGCAGAACATCGCGGCCTTTCGCTAATTCGCTAATTGCTAATGTTTTTCTTTTACCGCGATGCGGTAAATTATGGATTAATAATGGAGGCGCGTCCCAGGGACCCCACAAACATGACGTGAATGCGTCTCTGGGCGACATGAACGCGTATTTCACGCGGGACGCGCACGTATTGACGTCACTGATATATATATATATATATATATATATATATATATATATATATATATATATATGTGTGTGTGTGTATTTCTAAACGTAACCTCAGTAAACAATGCCTAAATCTAACCTTATTCCTAAACTTAACCTCAAGATTTGGGCTGCTACACGGACCGCCAGGGGTCATCAACATGTCTGTACACAGAAAAAATGCCTCACTCAGTCTGCTAAACGTTACTGTATTATGCTCATATTTGGACATACCCATATATGGAGATCTCTCTATCTGTCCGTAACTGTCACTTTCCCATATACAGTATGGGGATCCCTGATGTCATCAGTATCTGCCGATATATGGGCATTGTTATGTCTGTGACGTACATACATAGGCCTATACACACACAGTGGCAATGGTGGGAATCTTTTGTAGTCCAAGAGAGGAATCTGGAGCGGTTGGTTGGGGTGAACCTGCAGTCTCTGTCTCCTTCTTCAACTTCCCTTTTCCTGCTCAGACTCGGAGGAAGCAATTTCAAACAATATGATTTCCGAAGGACAAGAGGGAACGGCTGCAATAAAATGAACTCTGCCTGTGCAGAACTGCAGGCTCATGCTCGGAGCTAGAAATCAAAGTGACATAACAAAAGTGCATTGTTGTACAGCTGAATAATATGGGGAGATTTGATTTGAGGAGAGAGAGAGAGAGACCCTCTCTCTGAGAGACCCATTCCACAATGGAGGAGTTCCAGTGAAGTGTAAAGACACATGCTTCTTCTGACGTCCAAACATATTTTGTTCAGGAAAGGGAGGTGATATAACTAATAATAATTTCTGATAGGCGGTCCCAGAACTTTACTTTTTTTTTTTTTTTTTTTTCAGAACTTGTGCACGTCCAGATGTCCTGACTCTCCAAACTATATTTTTTTAGGTTGGAAGGAGCATGTACTGGCCTTAAAGGAGTAGTTCACCCCCAAAATGACTTTTTTTTCCTATTGATTACTCACGCCATGGAGACTTGAGTTCAATCATTTGTCGCATTCCTAAGAAAAAAAAAATTAAAATAAATGTACCCCCATTGGTTCCGGATGGGGACCCAAATGCATTCGGGTCCCCATCCGGAATCAATGGAGGTAAATTTCCTATAATACATTTTTTGTCTTGGGAATGCAACAAATACAAAAAATATTATTGAACTCAAGTCTCCATGGTGTGAGTAATCAATAGAAAAAAAGTCATTTTGGGGGTGAACTACTCCTTTAACTGCCATCACTGCACATTATACCATAGATCAGGGGTCTTCAACAGTAGGTCTAGGACCCCTAGGGGGTCCTCAGAGTTACTGCAGGGGGTCCGCCAAATCTTTGTGTGATTGGGAACATTAGCCGAAAATAGACGATCTACAAGCTCGCAACGCCTCGCAGCGTGAGGCGTTGAGCTTGTAGATCGCTATTTTCAGAGAAATGGCTTAGAGGGAAAAAGTGCAGACCAAGAACAGAGCGAACAGTAAAGTTGACTAAATATCACAGGTTTAAAAGTGGAAAAAAAGTGAAAATACACAATACACATTAATATGAATCGAACATATTAATAGAAAAGATAAGTCAACACACCAAAAAACATGAATTGACACAACACTGATGATAGTGCTGTCAAACAATTACCGGCATACAAAGCCATCTGGAAATCTATATAAAAAGTTTAATCTGCAACATAATTTCATAGAGTCAACGTGTAGTGGGAGTCCCTGCTTTCATCTCTCTCTCAGCTAAGGGGCCTGAAATACATTGAACACCCCTGCTAGGGCTGTCACGATATGACATTTTACATGACAATTAATTGTCACTCAAATAATTGGCGATTAACAATTTAATTGTGTATTTGTCGTTGATAATTACATTTCTGTTTGGCTTTTAGGCTTTGAAGTTGTACATGGTAGATATGACACATAACCTAAATATACAAAGAAATTACTGACATATTTGACAACTTACTACTTAAAAAATAACTTTGATATTGGAAATAGCCGATCTACAAGCTCACAACGCGTCGCGATGCGACGCATTGTGAGCTTGTAGATGTGCTATTTCCACTATTTCGGACATTTTTCAACATTCACGATTATGACGATTATGACAAAATAATTGCGATAATGTCAAATAATCACGATTAGACGATTATGTAATAATTGTGACAGCCCTAACCCCTGCCATAGATGTCTAAGTTACCTGGGCTCCTAGTGGTTCTCTGGAAGATGGGTAATAACCAGGGCATTTACTGTGATACACTGTACCCCACACTGAGCTCTCTGGTTTGCCTGTGCAGCATCATGGCTGTCACATTTGTTTATAATATCTGTGGCAGAGTAATGGACAACCTGATTATGAGACCAATCAGAACTGAGGGCTGCACAAATAGGGCATTGCACACCACTGCATTTATTTCCCTGTGACATTGATCACAGTGCAGGAATGGTGCGTGCGTTGCTTCACGTAAGGCTTGATGAAGTATTGGAGAGTTTTTTATGGTACCCTGGAGAGAGAAAGAGTAGACTACACTTACTATGTTTATGGGGGGGTTGAGTTGAGCTGAGAGACGAATTGAAGAGAGGAACTAATGTCTTTGCTCTGAGTGCCATAGTCATAGGCTACTAAACTCTGTGCATCTGTAAGAGTGGGTATACGACGTACAATTTCAGTACATTATACGTACATTATAGTAGAGGTCCTGGCTAATATATGTATGCACTTAATTTAGGAGAGAATATCTCAACTGTTCTTGGCTAATATCACCCCAAGGAACAACTTATGAACTGTGAGAACTTCTCTATCTAGGACAAAATACCCCAAAATGACCACCAACTTTTAAAAATGTCCGACTTCCAACATGGCTCTATCTTCTAAACCGTCGGAGCTACACATTTTCTGAGGTGCTCAAAATTGTTTCGAATAGGGCTTGCCAATGTGTAGGGGGACATATAAGTTTGTAAAATTTCTAATTTCAATAATTTATGACAAAACAACTAAGAAACACTAAAGACTGTCAACGTATTATTGTCCAGGACCGTAGGGAATTTTTTTGCACTAATTGTATGCACAATAATCAAGTGAAATGTATTACATCTGCTTTCTACTATCCCACAACCTTAATTAGAATCGCCCCGTGTGTGTGTGTGTGTTTCCATCTGTAACTCCACGTTCAGCAGTTGTTCAATTGTCTAAAAAACATAATACAAAAATCAATAACGCATGTACCTTGCCCAACATCAACTTTATCACCTTCAGATGTGTCTCTACTTCTCATAATCCCCAAATGTTTAAAATATTTTCCCAAATTTTGGCCTGTAGGCGGCTTTGTCCTGTGATGCGAATTACATCACAAATGGGCGTCACCAAGCAGCACACTCCCAGTCCGGGGGCACTTCCAGAGAGAGCAAAATCACAGTCTGTCTGCTTCACACCAAGGGGGACTAACAGGCACACACACAAAGGGGCCAGGCCCCTGCAGGGGGCTGTAGGCTAGTCTTTATTAGTGAAACTGTAGCATATTTCCTTTCAAATGGTTGCAAATTAAACCTTTCAGCCAGGCCATCTATCTTGATTTCCCACAAAAATAGGGTTATGAGATTACATGTGAAAATACTCAATCAAAACCATCAAATTCAGCTGTCAGCTGAATAAAGTAGCATGTTTTAAATCATTATTAATTGTTAATAGCTATGAATATTATCAATTAATTGCTGTGGGCTAAATATTATAACCACAATTCATAAATGTGTAACTTGTTCCTGCTATGCATGCCTTGATAGTGTTTATATATACAGTATAGGTTTACTATTAGCTGAAATTGGGCTTTCTGCTGACCTGTCAGATGTATTTGCCAAGATGTTGAATGGTAAAGAAGTTCCTTCAGGATGTGCGTGCCCTGCAGTTGATGGATGAGCTAGTGCTACAGGGTGTGATCACAGATGAACATGTTCAGAATGCAGAGGACCTGATAAGAGCCTTTGGTAGATTGCAATTGCTGATGTCATAGTCTGAACATGAGATGACTGCCTTCTCTAATTGATCGTATGGCCTCTACTGTACTAGAGGCCGTACTACCACAGATGCAAAGGTATTTTCCCTATAGTGACACCACCCATTGGTGGATCATGGAATGGTTGGTGGACAACCAGTTCAGAGTTTACCTTCATGAGGAATCTGCTTGTTACTTGCAGACTAGCTAGTACTACGCTTAGGGGTGGGCGATATGGTGATAATTATCGTTGAGACGATACAACGTCTCCACGATACGCCTTTTCAGAGATATCGTATATATTGTGATACAATTTAGGGAGCCTTGTAAAAAAATCCTGTTGAATCGTTAATACAGAGATTCTTTGCAGAATTCAATTTAAACCTGCATTTTGGGCAAAATCATCAGTTCTCAAACTTTAAAATGTCAAGGTCTCCACTTAACTCTGACAGTATACAAATGTATATTTGTATACTGTCAGAGTTACATACTTGTAAAGTTCAATTTAGACCTCCCAAAAGGAAGCCAGAGAGTCTAGTTTTTGTCAAGTAACTTGAAAAATAACCATAAAAACCAACGTGAAAAAGAATCATGATAAAATCGTGTATCGTGATGCAACTTGGGAAAATATCGTGATATTGTATTTTTCCATATCGCCCACCCCTAACTACGCTTGTTCAACAACTCTTATGAACATGTAGTGTGGTGAAGTAAGTACAGTTTATCTAAGTAAATGTAAGTTTCTATCACACAAAGATTTGGAGGACCCCCTGTAGTAACTCTGAGGGGTCCCGGACCCCCCTGTTGAAGACCCCTGCTGCTGTACTGTACAATCAGCTTAACCCCTTAGCAGGGACAACAGGGGGCAGAGTTGAATTAAACATACACAGTCTCTCCTTGATATACACTCATCTCAGCACTGTTTGACATACTGCACAGTCCCTATCCCCATAGAGGGCTACGATGTACTGCCTGCCAACGCAATGTTCACTTATGTGGTGTCTGCCTGGTCGGCATACATTGGCTTTGCTATATAGGCCCCCACTGATGGGGCCATGTTTAGACTAAACACCCACCGATCAAGAAGTGTATACATGACATTGTGCTGTGAGCAGGGGCGTCACACCAAATTCTGGGCCCTGGGTACAAGGATTCACTGCGGGCCCCCCATGAATGTTAACTATTGAAAAATAGCAGATATACAAGCTCACGCTGCGAGCTTGTAGATCTGCTATTTTTGAAAAATCGTGAAAATGTGTGCAAGAAACCTATGTCAAGGCCCCCCAAGATCATATGTATTTGGCCACGGACCCCGATCTCAAAATATTTAGTTGCAGGGACCCCCCCAGAAGCAAAATTTTAGTTAGAAATGTTCGCTTAAAAAATACATATATTCAAAGATTTTCACACATTTTCACAACTTTTCAAAAATAGCAGATATCTGCTATTTTTCAATAGATAAAGTTATTAGGGCCCCTCCACCTTGGGCCCCAGTAACTCAGTCCCACTTTCCTACCCCTTGTGACGCCCCTGGCTGTGAGTATAGTGCCAAATCATCAGTGGTGGGAAAAGTACTCACATTTTTTTTACTTAAGTAAAAGTATTAATACTGCAATATAGAAATACTCTGTTACAAGTATAAGTCCGGTACTTGAGTAAGTACAAAAGAATTGGCATCAAAATGTACTTAAAGAAGCTATAGTCAACTTTTTGAGCGGTGGTCACGCCGCTCCTATACGTGGCCGTGTGTGTAGAGGTACGTGTATGTGGGTGCGTCCGTATGTAGCCTCAAGCCTGTGGTGTAGTACCTTTTCTGACCACACATGTTAAGGGAGGGGCGCTGTTTTCAGGCCAGGCCAGGCCAGGCACACACACACACGCACACACACACACACAGGGGGAAGGGGGGAGGGGGGGGGTGGTTGGTGGGTAAACCACCGCTCAGTTCACACGGGTGTGATTTTTCTTGAAAAACAGATGCTAAAATAAAAATAATGTTTCGAAAATATTTTCTAAAAAAATAAGCTTCATATATGTGTTTCTATTCAAAAATTAACACAAAAAGCGTAAAATAATGATAAAATAATCATTTTGGCCATTGTCAGACCGACACTTTGTTTACATTCTAGTCTATAGACTAGGATGTAAACAAAGTGTCGGCCCTACAATGAAAAGGTTGACTATAGCTCATTTAAAGTACCAAAAGTAAATGTACTCATTAGGCTGAATGTCCTATTTCAAGTTTTCAAATATATAAAAAACATTTGAAAATAGCAGATCTACAAGCTCACAATGCTTCACATCACTATGTATTGTGAGCTTGTATATCTGCTAGTTTAAAATGGTTGAAATGTATGTGGTTAATGTATGTGTTGGGATCAAAATCTACAAATTAACTAGAAACTAAAGTTTTCAAATAATTGTAGTGGAGTAGAAGTAAAAGTATTGGAAATTGGAAATAATCTGAATAAAGTGCAAATTCCTCAAAACTTTTCCTGAAGTACAGTACTTAAGTAAATGTACTTTGTTAATTTCCACCACTGCAAATCATTATGTATCTCTGAGAGCCTTTGTTGAGTTAAGGCTAAACAATCTGGCAAGTGAGCTCATCTTTACATATAGATTAGAGCATGTCATTACATTTCTCATGGATGTGCGGGAACATTGAGTCACCCATCATTTAGAGGAGTGTCTATCTACTTGACAAATCATGGATGGCCAAATTTGGCCTGCAGCTCCCATGTTTCCTTGCATTTGATTGATTTTCTTTTTTAAATACCATGAAGGAGTAAAGCTGTCCCTGTGGGTCTCATAGGATTCTAAGGCAGGCCTCCCAAAGTGGCGTTTTTTGACCCTCTGAATTGTTCCAGGCTGATTAAAACTCAGATATTTGGATTACATTACTGCAGACAGTGTAGTTAATATCTTGTGATTTTGGGACAGGACAGCCTCCTGACTAAGGGCGGAGGTGGAAGCACGGGCAGAACTGGTTCTCCACCGCACGCAGCAACCCATTCGCACGCAACCCATGCGCACGCACGCACGTACGTGCATGCACACAAGCACACATACATTTGCCTGAGCGACAACTTACGCTCACAAACGCAAAAAAGGGCATTTATACTTTTGTCTGAAAATAACTGAATTTCTACTGAAAAACTAGATCTACTGAAAAATGACTTGTTTTCTACTGAAGAATAACGATTTTCTTTTCGGTTATCCTTGACTTGCAACATGGTCTAATACTACAGTATAGAATAAATTCAATTATAAAAAAAAGACTTGTACTTGCCGAAATATAGTGATCAAAGGAAAGATTTAGCTCGGATAACTTTTCGCTAATCCAAAGGCACGCTGCTTGAAGTTGAACTTGCCACGCGTGCCACAATACCAGTATTTTTAAACGTGCTGCACATGCAGCAACTGTTTGGATGACAGGCACAATATGAGGGACTCTGGTATCATTACCCCCCCATGGGTGCTGCTAGTAGGCATTGAGATCAAGGATGAGCAGGATTAGTGTAGCTGTTATGGGGGGGCAGGGGGGCCCCCCAGGGGTAAACTCAGGATAGCAACATCTCTGGGGCAGGGCTGTCGTCGGGATGGCGGCGAATATACTTCCCAAAACACACAATGGCTGGGGTCACCTGTCACCAGACCACCATGATGGCACCACTTATAGCCCGGTGGTGGATCCGGGCTGGCATACATCACTCACACAGGAGTTGGAGCGAGCTGAGCTGATCTGCTGCCTGCCCTGCTGCTACCTTACATGGCTGTCTGGATGTTCATCTGCCCACTACTATTGTACACAGACAGACCCACCAGTCCTGTTATGAGCTATTGTTTAACTGCATGGCATTTAACTGGAACCCCGCTGCCAGGCAACTGCCAGGTGTGTTCGCCACCACAGAGGGAACATTTCTGTTCAAATCAGTGTTGATTTCGTCGACTAAAACTGTGACGAAAAATGTGTGTCGACTGCGTTTTTTTCACTGACGAAAACTAAATAAAAACGAAATAAAAACGAAGCTGTGATGACTAAAACTAAGACTAAATATATTGACAATTTCGTCAGCAAGATAAAAACTAGACTAAAACATTAGGGAGGGACTAGTCAGAAAAAGTAATTTTAAGTTTGGTTGCTCTCAGGTGTTGCTTGCTGAAAATAGCAGATCTACAAGCTCACAACGTTGTGAGCTTGTAGATCGGCTATTTTCAGCATGCAACCAAGTGTAAAATCAGTCATTACGATGCCATCAAGGCCTGCCAAAATACATTTTAGTTGACTAAATCAACTGTAGATTTAGTCAACTAAAATCTCATAGTCGACTAAAATGAGACTAAAACTAAAACCTTTCAGGAGACTAAATTATGACTAAAACTAAATGAGATTTTCTTCAAAAGACTATGACTAAAACTAAATCATAATTTGCTGTCAAAAACAACACCGGTTCAAATACATTTCAAGGTTGCAATTCTTGATTCGTTGCTATTTCCGGAGTGGTAAAACTGGATCGTATTCGTCTTATCGTCTATATCAATTTTTCTACATTTCAACTTTGTTATTAAATCACCACTGTTTTCATGACAACTACTGTATATAAATAAGCCTACACAAACTTGGAAATATTATAGGACATGAGTTCAGAACAATTAACTATATGATTTACACAAAACTCAAGACCCTTGTTATTTTTCAAAGGAAGTGTTGCTTCAGGCAAAACAAGAATATGCGCGAACACAGATTCACAGATGTTGGACAGTTTAGTCTCTTTTTTGGCTGATGACACCATTTGACATAATACATCATGCATTAACTCACATCATTTCTATCAGTTCTCAAAACTCCCAGAGATCCAGGTTTGAACTTTGTCTGAAACTTCCTCATTACATATTCATATTATTATTATTATACTTAAAAATATAATATACAAAAAAATTAAAATTATATATATATATATATATATATATATATACTGTAGCAGACAGACAAGCTCACAACGCGTCACGTTGCAACTTGTTGTGACCTTGTAGATCTGCTCTTTCCGCTGAATGTTCGGCAATTTTTCCTCAACTCTTCGCCTATTGTTTAAAAATACACTCTAGTGCTGCCATTAGTTTATGAAACCGGTAAAGAGAAAGAGAAGAAGAGAGAGAGAGAGATAGAGAGAGAGAACAGGGGAGAATGTAGTGACAGCTGTACCTGTTAGGAACAAAGGAGACCCTGACACACACCAGGCCTCCTATAATCAATCTGCTCAAGCTCCAAGAGACTTCATCTCTCTCACAGAGACTTCATCTCACTACACTCCCAACACTTTTCACTGTCACCGTATATCTGCTGCTGCTGAGCTTTCTTGCATGTACACCCACAGCAGTACACGTACAAGTTATTACGTTTAGTTACCTGCATTTAAACAAGCTGTCTAACAGCTTTCAACTGTAGAATAAAAGGTCACACTGGGAAAACATTTTTTTTGAAATTTTGTTTTAGTGTAGGCCTATAGCATCATTTCAAGAAATGTATCTGTGGCTGAAAGACTTTTAATTAAATATGTCAACACAGTATTCTTTGCCTTGTTATTGTTACAACCTGACAGATTTGAGTTTTCGATTAATTCATTACTGTTCGATGAATTGAATACAAAGAACCCCATTGGAAACAAGCAATCGGCTTTCTTTCGGGTTTAAAATCCTCTTAGCAGACCTTGTATTGTACTGTACTTTCCTGTGCTTCTTTTTTTTAGCAAACTGCTAATAAAGTATTAATCAATCAATCAATCAATCAAGTGTCCCCCTAGAGGAGTATATATGGCTGATTACCTGTACTGTCCTGTCCTGGGTGATGTGTACCAAGAGAAGACTGGTCTGGTCCTTCTATCTGATCAAATCATTGTTCCTTCCACTCACGTCACTGGACAGTTGAGTGGTGATGATGTAGTTGAGCCACTCTTAAGACCAATAGAACCTTGTATAGCGTCAGACGGTGATGGAGCCTCTTCAGGGAGAGATCTCAAACGGTGGCTTGCTTTGCATCTGAGCTTAGTCTCGTCCCAGGACCAAGTGTTGTTCTGTACATGGGGCACGAGAGGAAAAGTGGGGGCATCACGAGAGAGCTACCCCCCCCCCCCCCACACACACACACACACACACCCCTACCCCTCCCATTCTCCTCTCTCCTCTCCTCTCACCCCCTCCCCTCTCCTTACATCCCTGGCACTCTATTTTCGCTGGGAAGAATTCTTCACAGCAACAAGAAGGGAAGTGGAATTGTTTCAGGCATCAATGGCAATTCCGCTCTGGAGTAAACTTTCAGAGTGCTTTTATTTACTCCTTGTTCCGACGTCTTTACTATCTACAGCTACAGCGGTTCGTACTGTGGCACAGTAGGGCCAGAGCGCACTTTGTGGTGTGGGAAAGCTTTGTTATTTAACTATAATGAAGTAGCAGCTGCTAGTACCTAACATTCTGACTGTTATTGTAGATTTATATGTTTAGGCAAATTAGAATTCTTAACATTTATTATTTATGCTATGCGCTGCTGTGAGATAGACTTTGATACTTCAAACTACCTTATTTTTCTTTCGGAACTTTCATTGATTAAAAGCGACATACAGGCACAAGACACCCGGTCAGTTGTGATATCAGAGGTCTGTAATTCAGTTAAACCGCAGTGAATGCTGTAGTTTAGAAATGTGGTATTGGCTGAATTCCTAATCAATAATACATTTTTGCCACGGGCTCTTGAAAATAAAAACCCTCAAATAATGTTCCGTCTAATCAGCATGCAGACAAATGCAACATGTCCCAGGACCCAAGAGGAGGTACTTTGGTTGTGATGGAACTACTACCTACCTTGCACATGCTTCCATGCTTGCCCCTCTCTGGTTTGTGATGCCACACAGTCTCTGAAGTGAGAACTCAAAGACCTCTTGGGATGGGACGATATGAAAATTTCATATCACGCTTATTGTGACAAAAGAAATCGCGATTTACGATATTATCGCGATAATCAAAATCCATTATCCTGGGGATAATTTGACAAAATATAGCCAAAAAACATTTGCCAAAAAATAGCAGATCTACAAGCTCACAACGCATCGCGTTGCGACGTGTTGTGAGCTTGTAGATCGGCTATTTTTTGGCAAAGACATTTGATAGAGTGAAAAAAAAGACTGTATCATCAAGTAACGTATATTATAAGTACCTTTTACCAATTACAGAGGGTTTAAGTGGTGCCGGATATGCAGCTCGGCAAATAAAAGGTGAATTGATCCCAGTGCATGACGGAGGACGATATCACGATATATTAAATCTCCACGATACGATTATCGTGAGTGTTTTTTTATCACGATAAACGATAATATCGCTTATCGTCCCATCCCTACTCCTATGCCATATGCAGTGTCTGGACCTCTGCTTCCCATCCACACGCCTGTAGATAACATGACAGCGTTATGTAATGGGACAGCTTTGCAGGTTCGGATCCTCCTTGCTGAGGGGCGAACAACGCTGCTGTACAAAGGCGGTTATTCAAACAACTGTAATTATGCAGTTGGGGTTGGGGGGCACACACGTGCACATGTGCACGCATAAAATGTGTCCCTCAGAGAATGGTTATTCACTCAATAGCTAATGTCTAAATCCTTCTATTTTGAGCAAATTTGCGCATGAATATGCATACATGCAAGTGCTTTATAAAATGTTTAATTAGACTTTACAAATGACATGCCTGAATAACTGGTTTGAAATTGAAATAATACTCATTTATGAATAACAAATCATTTTACAAAGTATTATAATACAATCATTAAGCACATTAAATATTATTAATTGGGAACACAACGCTTATAACTATGGTTAATAATGCTTAATGTATGAATAATGCTATACAAATGATGCATTCATGAAGACGTAATTATGTACAGTATTAATGCTTAAATAATGCTAAATAGTCTATAGTTTAAACATGTATATCTGTGTTAATTAATGATTAGTAATGCATAAATACATTTCTTACAAATGATGAATATCTAATGCTTTATAGTGAGTATTGTGTAGTAATTATGAAGTGCTACCTACTTATTATACATATTACGTATTATCCGTACGGCCCTGTGTGAAATTGACAGGCCCATATACATGTAGTTACTTGTATGACAAATAGAAAGAATAGCTGATCTACAAGCTGGATGCAATGTGTTGTGAGATTGTAGAGATGCTATTGTCCTAATTTTGAACATTTAGAAGTGGGGAGAAGAAAAAAAAACATAACATAAAATAAACCCTTCAAAAGAACAGAAAAGTACAGTACATGGGGTTTAGAGCAGGGGCGTCAATTGGGTATGGCAGGGGTATGCAGCTGCCATACCCTGGGTCCAGGGGGAGAAAATAAAAGTTACTTTTAAATATAAATCCATGAATGTCTCTTTGTCTATCTGTTCTGGTTATTATGTTGTTAAATTACAATAAAACTAGAACTAGACTTTCACTTAGGTAAAAACATTTCAGCCTACTTTTTCCATCTCGCAGCATCCGCTCGTAAAAAGATTCGGCCAAAATACATGCAGGCAGTGGCAAATACACATCCATGCCGGGAGCGTTTCACTGTTTCTATGTGTCATCTTTTCGACACCCAAACCTAACCCTTACAATCCCGAAGCTCCGTTGTCGAAATGATGGTCTGTGGAAACAAAAATGTTAGAAGGCGGGGGGAAAAGGTAACTAGAGGAGCCCACAAAGTCTAGAACGCTGGAATTGCGTCACGACTCCCACCGATGAGACGCACAAACGTGATGTCAGCCTAGCTCCGCCAGCCTGAGGAGTTAACATCTGAAATAAATGGTCAGTTTAACAAGGTATTATTATAGGCCTACTTATATTCTCCACACTTGTATTCTCCCCATCTTGACAAAATGGTATATTCCTAGGTTCCGCAGGTCAGCTGCACAGGTGCAATTCCTTATTGTTAATTGTGGCACGTTTACTAACATGCCAAGTTTAGCTGCACACTTCAACAACCATTCCAGGCTGCCATATCCAGCCATAGAAACAAGGTGAAAAAATGTACTTCTTAAAATAAATGTATCATGTTGCCATACCTTAGCTTTTCCTGAACTGACGCACTGGTTTAGAGTAACTATTGTCACGCTCACATGCACACACGCGAAAACTGGAATGATCTTCCTCCTTCGCACAGCAAAACAACAAAAATGGCTTTGTGCTTAACGATTAACACATGCACGCACAGTCGCACACAGACAGAAATATTGATTAGAGTGAGAGAGAAGACAGGATTTCATAGAAACCCTGCAGATTAATCACTGAAATAATAGATTTAAATAAGTTCTGTCGGGGAAATGGGCATACAGAAGTGTCTGTTGTACTTACTTGTCTGTTGTCTGCTTGTGTGCGTGCACCGTGCATCCAAGGCCACTCCCTTTGAGGAGTGATAATGTAAATGGTAAATGGTGCATATAGCGCCTTTATCCAAGGCGCTTTACATAGATTGTGCATTACATTCACCCATTCACACACACATTCATACACCGATGGCGGGGGAAACCATGCAAGGCACCAACCTGCTCACCGGGAGCAACTAGGGGTTCAGACTAGTCTTGCTCAAGGACTCATCCACACTAACTCTGGGGGAGTCTGGGATCTAACTGGGAACCCTTCAGGAACCCTCCATGTTCTGCACACACACCACGCACGCACGCACACACACACACACGCAAGCACACACACACACAAACACAGTGTGACTCTGCATCTGTTTAGCTTGTGGGCCTTCTCAACATTCTCTCAAATGAGAAAGACACACTTAAGACACATATACACGCTCAGAGAAATGGAACGATGTTAAAATGGATAACAGAGCATGTCCTCCGTACAATCATCTCATTCCATCACTCAGACCAACGCTAATGCCACATTCTCCACCCCTTAAAAGGCTTAACAGGTCAATTAAGTTGACAGCACCTGGGTTTTCCCAGTAGCACTTTTTCCCTGGGTCAGGTTTACTTATAGCTCAGTCTTTTCCATTCATTGTAGGTTTAGGACCACCTCTGTTTATCATCAGCGAAAAGCTAATTCAATGGAATAGTTAAAAGTCTAAATATTATTGCTAGGCATGTCATTTATGCCTTCCACTTTGCTGCTTCTATTGATAAGCTGCAGTACATCGGTTAATGCAGCACATATTACAGATGTCACGGCCTAATCTGTGATCTGAACGGTACGGCAACGGTTTTCCAGCTGCAACTGCCTTTGACAACAGGGCGAGGAGAATGCTTTCGTGCATATAAATAGCTGCAAAACTAGTTCACGATATGGATCTCAAGCAAGTCCCTGTGTGAGGCCCCGCAGCCAAGGGCAAATCTTGTGACCCTATGACCTAATCTCAGCTGTGCAGTCCCCTGAACTTTATATATCTTATCTCTTTATCCATTTGTCTTTCATTAATTCTGCTGCCTGCTCTTTGATCCGCCCCCCCCCCCCTTTTCTCTCTCTCTCTCTCTCTCTCTCTCTCTCTCTCTCTCTCTCTCTCTCTCTCTCTCTCTCTCTCTCTCTCTCTCTCTCTCTCTCTCTCTCTGGTCCTCCTTGAGAGTTTCTACCATGTGTGGTCAATGTTATGTGACAACAGTATTGTAAGCAACACTCATCAGCCGCTGGTATTCCTAATGCCCCTGGATCTCTCTTAAAGGAGTAGTTCACCCCCAAAATGACTTTTTTCTGTTGATTACTCACACCATAGAGACTTGAGTTCAATAAAAAATTATTTGGGTCCCCATCCGGAATCAATGGGGGTATATTTATTGTAATCAAATCTTTGTCTTAGAAATGCGACAAAAAACTAAAAATATTATTGAACTCAAGCCTCCATGGCGTGAGTAATCAATTCATGGGTTACATTTACCATTTTGAGGACCAACACAGGTGTTTTGATTAACATAGAACATTGGTTCTATGCCTATCAAACAAATTGAACACCTGTGTTGGTCCTCAATATGGCCGGTTTAGGACTACAAATGCAACCCATGAATAGGAAAAAAGTCATTTTAGGGGTGAACTACTCCTTTAACTCTAACATCTTTTTGAGCAGTGTGACAAATATGCTTTTCCCTTTTAATTCTGCCTGGTCTTTCAGTGTACACAGCACACTCACGTCTACATCTTACAAACATTCCATGCGAGTCAGTTGCCAATAGCAGTAAATAAGCCTCCTTCATTATTTCATAGTCATCTCCGGGAAGTGATTTCAGCAACTCTGTGTGTGTGTGTGTGTGTGTGTGTGTGTGTGTGTGTGTGTGTGTGTGTGTGTGTGTGTGTGTCTGTGTGTGTGTGTGTGTGTGTGTGTGTGTGTGTGTGTGTGTGTGTGTGTGTGTGTGTGTTATGAATTATGTTACAACTTCTAACTTCTTCTCCGGCCTCCTTTGCCCATAATGTCAGGTTTTAAAAGGAACGCTACATGGAAAGGAGAAGCTGTACTGTAGCTAATTCCTAATTACCAAAGGCTTCCTCTGCGTTAAGTCAACCCTGTCACTTCCACTGTGCCCCACATCAGACTGGATTAGAAGTGGAACACAGCGTTCGGGAGGGAGCGCACGGCACAACAACACCGGGAGGTAGCGGACGAAGGAGTGATATTCTGCAATTTCACTTAATCTCGTCATTTAAAGCCTCACATCACACAGCTGTTCCGGGATGAATTCTGGATGTATTTTTGCATGTAAGTGTGTGTGTGTGTGTGTGTGTGTGTGTGTGTGTGTGTGTGTGTGTGTGTGTGTGTGTGTGTGTGTGTGTGTGTGTGTGTGTGTGTGCGTGCGTGCGTGCGTGCGTGCGTGCGTGTGTGTGAACAGTTGACAGAAAAAGCCCACCCTGCCAGAATGCATCAATGTAAACCCCCACAATCCCCCCCACCTCCAACCTAGCCCACCACTCAGCTTGTGTGACAGTACCCCATTTTAGCCCTCTGCCTCAGTCGTGTCCGAGGGAAGCCAGGCTTGATGGACACACGCTCCCAATTGACACACACGCACGCACGCACGCACGCACACACACACACACACACACGCACACACACACTGCTCATCGCTGTAATCCACTGAAGGCCAGGTCAGATCATGTGTGTTTTTTTGGAATGAATTCCAGCACGCCAGATTCTGAAAGGTGAAAAGACATGAGCAAGTGAGGCCATTTTAAAATGCAAAAGTGCACACGTGCACTCACCAGAAACAACAAAACCCGCAAAGGCAGAGATGGATGTATATTATTTAATATCCTTGTATTGTATTTTTCTTTACTTGGGTATTTCCGATTATCAGGAAATATTTGAAAACTTTAGTCACTAGTTACTTTGTAGATTTTGATTTACATTACCACCATTTGAAAATATACGATCTACAAGCTCACAACGTGTCGGGGTGCAACGCCTTGTGAGCTTGTCGATCTGCTATTTTCAAACGGAACGGAACATTCTGCATAATGAATACTTTCTACGTTTTGTACTTTAAGTACATTTTGATACCAATGATACCTTTTGTACTTATACTCAAGTAAATGTTGAATTCTGAACTTTTACTTGTAACTGAGTATTTCTACAGTACATTGCAGTATTGGTACTTTTACTTAAACGGTTACTGTCACCTAAAGGGGTACTACTACTGTCACTTTAAAAAGTAATCTTAAAATATGAGTTCATATTTTTATGATGATGATGTCATTGTGGGAATGCGCAATTATATGCCAATTAAATTAATTGTCTGTACTTAGACTACTTACTGTACTGGTCAGCTGTTGTTGGGGGGCGAGGGGCAGATTACACTGTGACATGAGTTTCAGACTATTTCAGACCATTTTCAGAGAGACCACGTGACCTACGGTATCATACTATTATAATTTCGGGGCGTGTCAGCGGGCCTTTACGTACAAAGTGTGAGTACTTGTTCTACCCCTGACCTTTGGTAAACAATTACATGTGCTGTTTGCTCATTATAGGCCAACATGGCTTAGGGAGGGAACAGGTGATCGAGGGGGGTTACTGGAAGCATAACTGAGCATATGTGTGTCACACATTCAGACATGCAATCAGTTGTCCTGTCAATCCACTCCATCTGTTGCCTTGAGCCTGACTTAGACTTTGTTGTATGACGGTGTCATGAAACGCATCGCATCGGTATACATACGCATTAGATGGCTGCGTCTAACTACAGATTTAGCTTTTAATCAGTGCTATTCTTGACCATTAAACCCCAGTAGTCAGAAGAATGTGTTATCCTGGAGCAGCGACATGTTATGGATGATATTTGGGTCATACACTGCATTATGTCTGTATTATACTGTAATCTTTATCAAGGTTGATGGGCTCTGTCCTCCTGCATTTCCCCTTCAGCCGTAAAAAGCAAGAGGACTTATTTTCACTACAGTCCGAGTGTGATTGTGAGCCTACGCTGTGTGTGTGTGTGTGTGTGTGTGTGTGTGTGTGTGTGTGTGTGTGTGTGTGTGTGTGTGTGTGTGTGTGTGTGTGTGTGTGTGTGTGTGTGTGTGTGTGTGTGTGTGTGTGTTAGGGCATTAACAACGTGATTTTTGTCTACTCGACTCAGTAAAAAGTTGAGTTGAAGTCGATTTTACGTTTGATGACGTCATCACATCACACACGACCCCCCCAATTATTTTGGGGGGTCCCCAGTTGATTAACTTAATGTGAAACATTGTTTTCTCACTCAACTGTAAACAAAAAGTGTATAGAGGGTATCTGCACGTTTCTAAAGTGCCTATTTAAGGACTTTTTAATACAACGCCTCGCAACTGTGATCATGTAGATCTGCTATTTTCACAATAGAAAGTTCTTTTTTTTAACTTGTGTAATGCCCTAGTGTGTGCTTGTGTGTGTTTGTGTGCGTGCGTGCGTGCGTGTGTTTTGAGAGAATGTTTTGATTTATGGCTGCAGTACAGTATGTCTGTGTGCTTGAGCTTTAGAATGGCTTTGTTTTGTTGCTTTTGGGTTAGCATCCAATTCTTATTAGCTTTTCAATATCAAAAGAGATTTCACTGACATGGAATGTGTTTTGTTATTGATAGGAAAACCTGCCCTACACATTTTCGGTTCATACAATGAGTCATTGTTGAGAATCCATTCTGCCAGTGTTTATACTCAATCAGTTTCTATACGTTTTCTTAATTTTTATGTGATGAGTGACCAGTGGCGTGGTCAAATGAAAACAAACAGAGCCGCTGCCGTGGCCCTTGTGGGTTCCTTCCCCGCCCTGCTCAGAACAAGGCTATCAAGATAGACAGAGAGCAGGAGGAAATTTGGACTCTCGTGTTGTATTTTCTCTGCAGTCGGGCCTGAACCCTGAATTTCGGGCAGCAATGCAGCGATGGCAAAGGAGAGACTGAAGCAGGGACGTGCTGGGCTCCTGATTCAGCCCGGGAAAAAGAGTTGGAGAGGCCCTCATTGCGCGCTGTAGAGAGAGAGATCTCTCTATATCTCCCATTGTTTTGAACAACCAGGCAGTAGAGAGGGTTGATACATTCAAGCTCCTTGGAATACAGCTCTCCTCTGACCTGAAATGGGATGCACAAGTTCAGTTTATGCTAAAGAAGGCTCAGCCAAGGGTTCACTATCTGAGCGTGGCCAGACGAGCACAGCTCCCCCCAGATGTGTTGACCCAGGTATACGTGACCTTCATCAGACCAGTGCTGGAATATGCATCACCTGTCTGGGCCGGCCTTCCAAAACACCTGACCCAGGAACTGGAGTGTCTGCAGAGAAGGTGTTGCCGCATTATTGGGATACCAACTAATTCCTTCCCTACCCTGGAGGCGAGGAGAGAGGAGGCCACTCTTAGAGAATTCAACCGACTACTGAGAGAGGGGACCAGTCCGATGATTCAGAGCCTGTCTGCAAACACAAGTCGCTACAACCTGAGGAATGGGAGGACACTCACACAACCTGTGAGTCACACACAAAGGCACCAGATGTCATTCCTCCCAAGAGCATACAAGCTTTACCAGAAGTAATATAAATGTTTTTATTGTTGTATTTTCATATTTGAGGATTTATTTTATTTTTTAGTAGAGCGGTCCTCTTGTTTTATTGATCTGAACTGTAAGAAACATCAAAATTCATATTGTTATGCTATGATGTTTTCTAATAAACTTGAACTTGAACTTTCTATAGCGCTGCTGCTACTCAAAGATTTGTGACAAAGTGACAAGCCAGTGGGCCAATTACATGAGTTATATTTCGTCGTTGTCGGGTGGAAACCTTGTATGTCTACTCTGTATGTTTGTATTTATCATTTTAAAAATGATTTAAACTAGTGAAAACAGCCGATCTACAAGCACACAACGCCTCGCGGTGCGAGGCGTTGTGTGCTTGTAGATCTGCTGTTTTCACTACTTTTGAGCGACGGCCTTGTATGATGAAGCAGCTTTGTTTTGCGAAAATATTTACACATTTGAAACTTGGAGATACGAGGTTTCTGCCCGACAGTGACGATTTACTTTGTTGGCCACCCAGCCCCCAAAATGGAACGAAGGCCGACATTTTTTTTTTTTTTTCCCTAATGGCCGGCGTGGACCGGCCGGGAATGAACCGGCCGTTCGGGAGTTGTCCCTCTTTTCCCAATGGCCAGCACGTCCCTGGACTGAAGTTGAACAAATGCCGGAAGAGGTATATCTGTACATGAGCCCTCACCCTAGACAGCTACCTCTGAGGACAGATGTGTGTGTGTGTGTGTGTGTGTGTGTGTGTGTGTGTGTGTGTGTGTGTGTGTGTTGGTGTGCGTGTGCGCGCACACACGTGCGTGTCTGTCTGTGTTTGTGTCTCTGTTTCTGTGAACACACAGACTTTCCTCTGTGTTTCATTTTCTTATGATGACTGATGACAGACAAGGTGTGTGTGTGCGTGTGTGCGCGCGTGTGTGTGTGCGTGCGTGTGTGTGTGTGTGTGTGTGTGCCTGCCTGCCTGCCAGCCATACATCCCTAAAAAAATAAACTAGGAATGAAAGATGGCATTGTTCATCGGGTGCGGTGGACAAATATCATGGTACACGCACTCACAAGCCTAAAGCAACATCAGAACACTCATTAAAAGTTGCTCAAAACCAAACACTCCTCCCTTTTTTTGTTCTTCAAAGGGTAAGGTGTTCATATATAATATATATATTTTTTTTTTTATAATTTCCATATAGATAAAGTGTATGTTATTGTGCTTTATCAAACAGACAAACAAAACGTAGATTAAGTACACTAGATTAATCGTTTTTGGAGCATGTGCATGTTCTCTGTCCTTCACACATCTTCTAAGGAAACGTTTCATTGCTTCCTGTTCATCTCGGTCATTGTTCGAGCGACAGACGCATTTCAGGAGGTCGCGGCGTAATAAATCATAAATCATTTCTATTACCCCCGCCATGTGAAAGTATGTGAGAAAAACTTCGAGTGTGACCGGTGACCGGTGGCTGGCTGGCTGGCTGGCTGGCTGGCCGTGTGTTTCGACACTCCTATCCGCAGATTACATTGTGTTGGGCTGCTGGCTGGCCGAGGGGACCTGGATGGATGACATCACCCCACGGCGGGCCAAGTGTTCCTCTGATAGGACACGCAGGGTGTTACCCTCCCCTAACATCTGATCATACCGTACCTTCAGTCAATTGTCTCCAGGGGCGTCGCACCAAATTCTGGGCCCTGGGTACAAGGATTCACTGCAGGCCCCCCATGAATGTTCTTCATTGGGACATTCTTCAAGGCGCATACCACATACTAGGCTATGATGCCTGCTGGCGTCGCCGGTTCGATTCCCGACCCGGACGACCGTTGCCACATGTCATTCCCCATCTCTCTCCTCATTTCCTGTCAGTCTACTGTCCTATCGAATAAAGGCATAAAAAGCCCAAAAACAAATCTAAAAAATAAATAAAAATGAATGTTCTTCATTGGGGGAGGGGGTTTAACCCATTTAGACTGGGAACGCATTATTACACATTATTTGGTGCTTTAACTATTGAAAAATAGCAGATCTACAAGCTCACTGCGCGGCACCGAGTGCTGCGCTGCAAGCTTGTAGATCTTCTATTTTTTGAAAGATTTTGCAAGTCTTTGAATATTTCAAATCCTTCTAGGGTTTTTTGAAAAAAACTATGTTTCTATGTCAGTGGTGCTCAAACTTTTTTCATTTGAAGGACCCCCCAAATTATATAATTTTGGGGGGTCCTTCACATCTGGCCACGGACCCCCATCTCAAAATATTTAGTTCCAGCCAGCCAGGCACCCCCCAGAAGCAAAATATGAGTTACAAATGTTCGCTTAAAAAATACACATATTCAAAGATTTGCACACATTTTCAACAACTTTTCAAAAATAGCCGATCTACTTGTATATCTGCTATAATATAATTAAGGCCCCTCTACCTTGGGCCCTCGAAACTCAGTCCCACTTTTCCCCTCCTTGTGACGCAGGCCACGCAGGGTGTTACCCTCCTCTAACATCATACCTTCAGTCAATTGTCTCTCCCTGCTCTGTGCGACACTCACACACCCACAGCTTCCCCCCCCCCCCCCCTATCGTCCTCTGCATTTCCCATCAACCCTGCTCGCCCCCAATACGGCCATATCTAACATCCCTGACTTCTTTCATCCTGCTTTTGTCTTTATTTTTCTTCTCACGAGGTTATGAGTTCACTGTAATAGCAGCTCCTGGCTGGCTCCCAGACCGGAGTGTCGAGTCTTTATAATGTCATGTCTCCGTTCCTCGTCTCGGCGATGAAGCTCTTATCACGGACCTTTCGCCTCTTCAACTCTGTCATCCAGCCTCTTGTGTGTACTGCGGTCACACTCAAACCCCCACACATCCCCTCCCAGCGATCCATTACCCCCCTCTCATTGTATTCCATGTCGATTCTTCTCCCCCCCTCCTCCCGTTCTGCCCTGCGCCACGCAGAGAGGAAACTGCCCTTCCACTTCCTCCTCGAGTAATGAGTGAGAACGACCCCCCCCCCCCCCCCCCCCCCCCCCCCCCAACTGGCTTTTCCTTTCTGCCTCTCACAGGCCCAGGCCGTGGCGTAGCTGTGATCAGGTTCAGATGGTTTCCTGGTTGAAGCAGGGCTTGGTCCCTTGAGTCTGCAGAGAAAGTGCCGTTAAGAATCTCAGACTTATGGTGGTGAGTCACTCCTCCGTCCTGGCTTCCAGCCTTTCACTGTGGTGTATGTGTAGTTGTAGGTGTGTGTGTGTGTGCGCGTGCCAGGGACGTGCTGGCCATTGGGAAAAGCAGGACAACTCCCGAACGTCCGGTTCATTCCTGGCCGGTCCAGGCTGTCGCACAAAAGTAGTGAAAACAGCAGATCTACAAGCACACATGTAGATCGGCTGTTTTCACTACAAAAACAAGCGCAATGAGGGCCTCTACAACTCTTTTTCCCGGACTGAATCAGGGGCCCAGCATGTCCCTGGTGCGTGCGTGCGTGTGTGTGTGCGTGCGTGTGTCTGTGTGTCTGCTGTCTGTCTGTGTCTTTCACTATGGAGGTAGTCCATCATAACACATTAGCAGCCACTGGTCAGAGTCTTATCTCATGTCTCCAACACACACACAGGCACACGTACACATGCACACACACATCGATAGATCAATGGCCCAGGAGGTAAAACTTCCTTGAGAATTGGAAGGTTCTCGGTTTGATCCCCCTGGACAAGCAAGACCCTGAACCCCTAATTGCTTCCAAAGAGCATGGTTTCTTCTGCCTTTGATATGTGAATGTATGTGTGCATGGGTGCACATTGTAAAGCATTTATAATGCAACATTTACCATAGATATGTTTGTTTGATTGATTGATTGATTGATTGAATATATATTAACATTTTGCATAAAAAGGTCGTATGATTATGCGAATAGTGCAAAGAAAACGAAACGAAATATTTAAAAACAAACAATAATATACAACTAGCTCTTACCCGTTCAAAGATATGAGCTCTGAAATGATGTGCAGTGTGTGGGTTATGGGGTGTGCACTGTGCAGACAGTATATGAGGGATGGAAAGTAACTTTAACTGGTGCTTGCATGATAATATGTAGGAGCATCAATGTAAGAAATACCCATTTCGTTTAATGGCTATAGAGATACTGTGTACCGATCTGCATGATTTTTGGACAACATCATTCTGTAACAGGCCAGATAACCCCCCGCCCACCGCACGCACACACACACACACACACACACACACACACACACACACACACACACACACACACACACAGACACACACACACACACACACACACACACACACACACACACACACACACACACACACACACACACACACACACACACACACACACACACACACACACACACACACACACACACACACACACACACACACAGAGCTGGTTAAACATGTTGCCTCATGCTAGATGCAGAATAGATATAGATACACCATAAAAATGCTAATATACAGCATATGATTTGTGAAAGTGACAAACGGGCTTCACAGTTATGTCAGGTGTGTTCATATGTTAATGGTGATGCGATTTCAGATCAATTGCTCCAGCCACTGAGGAGAAACGCTGTGACAGACAGACAGACAGACAGACAGACAGACAGACAGACAGACAGACAGACACTCATCGTCAAAACGACATTAAAAAAATAACGTCAAAACGACATTAAAAAAATAACGTCAAAACGACATTAAAAAAATAACGTCAAAACGGCATTAAAAAAATAACGTCAAAACGGCATTAAAAAAATAACGTCAAAACGACATTAAAAAAATAACGCCAAAACGACATTAAAAAAATAACGTCAAAACGACATTAAAAAAATAACGTCAAAACGACATTAAAAAAATAACGTCAAAACGACATTAAAAAAATAACGTCAAAACGACATTAAAAAAATAACGTCAAAACGACATTAAAAAAATAACGTCAAAACGACATTAAAAAAATAACGTCAAAACGACATTGCACTCACTCACTCACTCAGACAGACAGACATTCGGAAAATTATGTTTGATAATATGCAAAACATCATCTATGTTTGTTGAAAGTTCTGGGGGTCAGACTCATTTCTGGTGTTAAGCTTAGACCTTTTACAGGGACCAGTTACAAGTTGCAAATGCTCTTTCATTGTGGTTCTGAAAGAGGTTAAGGAGTCACACTTTGTTTTTTTTAATACTCTTTTTATTGGAGTTTTGGGCATACCACGGTATAACTTCACAATTATAAGATAAGGAGTCACACTTTTTGATGACTTCTGGCAGGGCATTCCACATTTTGGTGGCATAGCAGTAGAACAAATTTAACCCCTTGTTTATGTAGAATCTGCATTGAACGTGATCAGTGGAGCTCCCTCTGGTGTTGTGCTTGTGTGTGTCTTTAGTTATTGAATTAATCTGACAGGTATACAGTCTGGTTGTCTCTCTAATATTGCGTATCTTTAAGACCAGGCCCACTGCAAGTTGCTGTACTCTGTCCTCTATACCATGAGCCATCCCACCCTAGCATAATGAGCAGGGCTTAGGTGAGTTCTAGGTGTGAGGCCAAGTAGTAACCTGACCAGTATTCTCCGCCTTGGTGCCATGAGGTGCATGCATAGTGAAAGTGACATTGGATGAGTGCTCCAGCTAGTGTCCTCAGTGTATTCCTACTGACCACGAGGAGATCTTACTCATAAATCATGTTCTTTGGTTGACTTTCTTGATTACTTTAGTTGCCATTTTTTTCACTGGACAGATTTTCCTCTAAAACACAACCCAGGTAGGCAATTCCTTCTTTACTTGCGATAACATTGTCACCCACTTTGACCGTGAAGGCCTTGCAGAGGTTATTTCCGGTGGTCACACACACCACACACGCACGCAATTAGGCTTTTACACACATTGCCCAGTATATGTGTTCGTATTCATTCTCATATTCACTGTTGATTGCCTGTGCAGTATACCGACTTTACTTTCTTACTGTTCCTGTGTTTTACCTCCTAAATGAAACCTAAAATTCCACCCAGGGATCAATAAAGGTTTAGCTTATCTTATCTTGTATACACGCACGTGCACACACACACACAGATATAGCTCTGACCCAGGACCGAAACGTTTGCTACTTTTTTTGCACTCCTCACTTTGAGCACAGAGCACACCCACCCACACGCACGCACGCACGCACGCACACACATACACACACACACACACACACATACAAATTTGGAGACTATGGGGTATCTCTGTGTGTGTCTACTGCCTTCACAGACATGGGTGGTGTGTGCTGGACTGGTTGTTGTAACAGGACATGGAAGGGGAAGCAAATAGTGAGGCTAAACAGTCTAGTCCTCTCACCATTTAAACATGACGCGATATTTCCTAATCTAACCTGCAATCTAGCTGTATTTAACACTCCCACAAACAGACTTACAATAGCCGGAGAAAATATTTACAATAATACACAGTTACATTTTTAATCACTACCTTTCCTTCTTACCGACTCAGTTGGAGTGCACGTGAGAGAGCAGGGGTTGACACTAAGGTCTCAGAGGCACTTGCCCGTCGGGCAAGTACAGGTCATGTTCTACTTGCCCAAAGGTCATGCCCACTTGCCCGGAAATGTATTGTCCATTATAAAATGATAGGTAAGATTTTAAATACATTTAACACTTATTTACTTTCTGGGGCTATGCGATAAAAAAAAAAATCATACCTCAATACCTCAAAATCCAAATACCTACATAGCTATGATTGAATATGTCTATGGTTTCACACTTGTTATTCTATATTTTTAAATGTAGCAACAGTAAAAAACAGCACATTATAGGTTAACAGGGCTCTTATTTTACATTCCACAGACCAAAAGACAGAGCACGCTGGCCACGTTCAGGTGTTTAGACAGATATCTCGTGTTGTGTTTTAAACGGTTGTGTCCCCTCTCAAATGAGCACTTGCCCGGTCGGGCAACCTGAATGCAAACTTCACCTGCCCGACAGTTTCATTTACCTGCCGGGGGCAGGTGGGCAAGCCTTGGTGTCAATGCCTGCAGAGTGTATGGTGCCTCACATACATGTGGCTGTGTTTCACATCTAGTGTTCATGTAATGCAGTGGTTCTCAACAATGTCTCACATTGCGAGCTTACAATAAATTGTAGAAGCTTGTAGATCTGCTATTTTCACAATAGGCTATTTATCTCATTATCTGTGGAACTGCTGCACCCTCGACCCGGCAAGCGATGCCGGAGTATCATGAGCCATAACAACAGACTGCGTTTTGAGCTTGTAGATCTGCTATTTTTTGCTTCTATTGGATGCAATACTAGAATGACAAATGTGTGGCCCTCTGGAGTGAAGGTGGAAATATAGTGGCCCTCACCATCACCAAAGTTGCCCACCCCTGCCTTAGAGCTTCCTGCTCCCATGAGGCTGTCGTCTGCGTCCAGCACAACACAGGATGGTCGTGAAGGGTTGGTCCAAATTCAACAAGGCTGACCTCCCAAATACAATGGTAGAACCCAAGTCCAGCTGGGCGGCAAGAGCTCTGCCCTCCAAAACACAATGGTATGGCCCAAGACCAGATGTGAAGTTAGTATGAGGCCTTTACGCACTTGCGGTGTGCGTGTGTGTGTGCGTGCGTGCGTGCATGCGTGTGTGTTCAGTACGTGCTAATATTGCTCCGCTGGCATAGCATTTGGTTTGTTTAAGACATATCTTATAAGAAAACCAGGTCAAGCCAACCTAGACTGACATTCTTATCACCCGTTTTCCTTGGCTAATAAGCGAAAGCTGCGGGGCGAGAGTGTACTAACCACTGTTGTTTACCCAGTGATTGTTGGATCTCTTTGTGTATTATATGAGCTCAATCTCCCCAACAATCGTCGGAAAGATACGAGCACTTGGGTTCTCAGAGGAAATAAGAAATGGCTTTGGGAGACCGTTCGCACTTCAGCTTGAGGGAAGTGCGTGTGCGGCCACGACTGCATGTACAAAGGAAGGCTGCTGGCGCCCGTTGGAAACTGGACGTTACAAATAATTGTGATTGATGATTGAATTATGTTTTTGGCACTGAACATTGGGACATATGAATGAAAACAACGTCTCTGATTGGCTTCATAAGCAAAAATAATTGACAAATAAGATTTTTTTTGGGGGGAGGGCTTTTATGCCTTTATTGATAGGACAGTAGACTGACAGGAAATGGGGGGAGAGATGGGGAGTGACACGCGGCAAAGGTCGTCCGGATCGGGAATCGAACCGGCGACGCTGCCAAGCATCCATGCCCAAGTGGCAATGCCTAAGTGGCATGCGCCTGGACCAGTAGGTCAGCGGGCGGCGCCCCAATTGACAAATAATTGAAATATAGAAAGAAATGAAATATGTAATAACTTAATAATTTCTACATAGAAAAGCGGCTATTTCCGCTATTGTATATTTGAAAATGTTATGAACCTTTTTCAACATGGAAACGATTCAATTATTTCGCGATTACCTCAAATAAATGCGATTGGGCGATGATGATGTAATCATTGTGACAGGACTAATATAGCTGCATAAAAAAAGAAGGAAAAAAAAGAAAAAGAAAGAAAAGTTACTCAAAACTGATGACTCACGCTTTAAAAAGAGAAAACACAAGGCTTTGTTGCTCAGGCCCAGTCTAGGCATATAATACACGCGCACAACAGGCATGGAGACTCCAAACAAACAAGACTGCTATATATGTCTTTAACCATAAGCCTTATGCTGTGGAGGTCCTCTGTCTTTGTACTCAGGTCATGTTCTATCTACGGAGGGCATCGCTGATACCATCTCTTTAAAACACTGCAACTGACCCCTTTTTGTGCATGTGAGACTGTGTATGAGAATGACAATTCAGGTATGATGATCATGTGATTGTGTGTGTGTGTGTGTGTGTGTGTGTGTGTGTGTGTGTGTGTGTGTGTGTGTGTGTGTGTGTGTGTGTGTGTGTGTGTGTGTGTGTGTGTGTGTGTGTGTGTGTGTGTGTGTGTGTGTGTGTGTGTCTGCGTGTGTGTGTCTGCGTGTGCGTGTGCATGTGCAATGTGTGTGAGGGAGGAATGGAGAGAACCATATTTAACAAATCTATTAGTCAAATGTTTTGTGGGGGGTCCCCACATGATTTTGTTGGCGGGGTCCCCAGATGACAGTGAAGTGGCAATTTTAAGACATTTCTAATACCTAAAAAAATTAAGAAAATAAGAGAGTTGATTTTGTCATCAAAAATGTATTTTGGCAGATGGCATTGAAATGGCTGATTTAACACTTGTTTGCATGCTGAAAATAGCCGTTTTACAAGCTCACAATGTGTCAAATTACTGCATCAAAAATAATCAACAAACTAAAAACTGGTCAAACATTGTCCAAATTGTCAAATAATCTTTGAAAAGGGCGGTGCAAGGCGTTCTGAACTTGTAGATCTGCTATTTTTCTGATACACAGTACTTGTTATTACTATTTTGGGGGGTCACTCATAGCCTGAAAAGGCTGAGAACCACCGCTGACTGTTCTGCATACGCAGTAGGTCAGGATCTTTTTTCATGTCAAGGGCCGCTTAGCTGAGAGAGACATGAAGCAGGGACCCCCACTATGTATTTGATATAATTGAATTACATTTCATAGATGGCTTCATTGACGGCAAGATCTTTAGTGGATTTTGGATTCATGTTAATGTGCATTTTCAGACATTTAACCACATAAACCAGGGTTCCCCTAAACTAGGGTACCGAGCCGAGGGCCACAACATTGCAGGGGGCGACGGCGGCGTTCCTGCTACTCCAGCGACAGTTCAGATATCGTCGTTGTCGGGTGAAAATCTTGTATGTCCAAAACCGTTCGTTTTGAATTTATAATTTAAAAAATATTTAAACTAATGAAAACAGACGATCTACAAGCCCACAACGCCTCGCACCCGCGAGGCGTTGTGCGCTTGTAGATCTGCTGTTTTCACTACTTTTGTGCGACGGCCTTGTATGATTTGCGAAAGAACATACACATTTGTAGATACAAGGTTTCCACCCGACAACAACGATATACTAGTGTTGTTGCTACTTATACCACCATTATTACTGGGGTTGGTGTGGGCCAGACAGTAGCCCCCCGCGGGCCGCCTATTGGGGAACCCTGACATAAACCGTCAATCTTTTGTAAACCTTTGGCTCTGTATACTAGGTCTGCTCTTCTTTTACCCTTTACCTCTCCACCAAACCGCTTTCCCGAAAAATAGCTGCCGAAAATGAACTATCTACAAGTTCACAATGCCTTGGCATGTAGATTGTCCGTTTTTGTCTAAAGTTCTCCTCAGAATAGGGATGCTAGTGTTCAAGTGGTTAATGTAAAAGACAAATATCCTATCACACAAAGATTAGAAGAAGAGTCCGAGGACCCCCTAGGGGTCACGGACCCTCTGATGAAGACCCCTGCAGTATAGGTCTATTCTTTCAGGACCTCTGCCTGGGTTCTGGGATAAGGAAACAGTCAGCACTGTGCAGGGGCGTCACAAGGGGTAGGAAAGTGGGACTGAGTTACTGGGGCCCAAGGTGGAGGGGCCCTAGTAACTTTATCTATTGAAAAATAGCAGATATACAAGCTCACAGCGCGGCACCGAGTGCCGCGCTGCGAGCTTGTAGTAGATCTGCTATTTTTGAAAAGTTGTGAAAATATGTGAAAATCTTTGAATATATGTATGTTTTAAGCGAACATTTCGAACTCAAATTTTGCTTCTGGGGGTCCCTGGAACTAAATATTTTGAGATCTGGGTCCGTGGCCAAATACATATCATCTTGGGGGTCCTTGACATAGGTTTCTTGCACACATTTTCACGGTTTTTCAAAAAATAGCAGATCTACAAGCTCACAGCGCGGCACTCGGTGCCGCGCTGTGAGCTTGTATATCTGCTATTTTTCAATAGTTAACATTCATGGGGGGCCCGCAGTGAATCCTTGTACCCAGGGCCCAGAATTTGGTGTGACGCCCCTGGCACTGTGGGCCTTACTGAAGGGCGAGGAATCGTTCTGACTTCAGTGTCCAAATGAAATGGTCAGTCTTTTCATCTTGTGCTTTAGGCCAAAACTAATACTGAATCTCATTTTGCATACAAGCAATAGCACTGAACCAATATGCTTTGGCATTAATGGAAGACTTAAATGTGGCATGGCAGATAAAGCTTGTCTTATACAGCTGTTGTGGCAAAAGCGCTTTTTTTGCTTTGACACTTTTTTTCCCCTTCTGAACCACGCTTAAAAGTCATTCATATATACAGATTATTATATTTTTATTATGTAAGCTCCTGAACCATGAAGAAACCTAAAGGCCATTTTTGCTGACCACGGAGCAGCAGGATTTGAGACGTGTATATCGCCGTTGTCGGGTGGAAACCTTGTACGTCCAAAGCAGTTCGTTTTGTATTCATCATTTTAAAAATGATTTAAAATAGTGAAAATAGATGATCTGCAAGCACACAACGCCTCGCGCCGCGAGGCGTTGTGTGCTTGTAGATCTGCTATTTTCACTTGTTTTGTGCGACAGACATGTTAGGATGAAGCAGGGCTTTACTTTACAACAAAAAAAACATAGAAATGTGAAACTTGGAGATACGAGGTTTCTGCCCGACAGTGATGATATCAGCATTGGAACCTGAAGGGTGTCTCAGCAGTGGTGAGGGAGGGCCATCAATTGAAGCAGGAAGGCATTAAATAGATGGAACACGTGTCAGTCATTTGAAATAGTCCTTTCATGGACATAAAAATCAGCTTTTATGTTACACTTTAAAGCAAGGGTCTTCAAAAGGGGGTCTGGGACCCCTAAGGGGTCCTCAGAGTTAATCCAGGGGGTCTGCCAAACTTTTTCGATAGGACTATTTAACCTCTTGAACCCTATAGCAGGGGTCTTCAACAGGGGGTCCGCGACCCCTAGGGGGTCCGCGGAGGTACTGCAGGGGGTCCGCGAAATTATTGCAAAAAAAAAAAAAAAAAGATTTTCAAAAAATGTTTTTTTTCTTTTTTTATGTTAAAAAATAAATCATGATTCTATCCATTTTGAATAGCTTGAATACATTATTACTATGCAATTGACAGATTGTTGATATTATTGACATTGGTTCTCAGTTAATAAGTAGTATGTTTAGAAATAGTAGTGTTACGGCCCACCCTGCTCGCTGTAACTTGTACATGTTTAAAATAAAAAAGATGTTGTAGCCCCGACCCCCCCGCCCTACGAGGTGGTAGGGGGTCCCTGCTCCATCTCCCCATCAGTTTGGGGGTCCCCGGCCTGAAAACGTTGAAGACCCCTGCCCTATAGCATCTCTATTCGGAACATAAGCCGAAAATAGCAGATCTACGTGCTTGTAGATTTTCTGCAAAGAGGTTTGGTGTAGGGGGGAAAAGGAGCAAATCAAGTACTGAAGGTTTAAGTGGTTAAATGTCAAAACACCTGAATTTACTGTACACAGCACTGATGATAGTCAATGTGAAATGTAGTTATGAAAAAGTGTTATCTGCAACACAATTGGATGCAATGTAGTGTGTTTGTGTGTGTGTGTGTGTGTGTGTGTGTGTGTGTGTGTGTGTGTGTGGGGGGGGGGGGGGGTTGGAGTCCCTGCTTCATCTGTCTCTCAGGGGGGGGGGGGGGGGGGGGCTGCTTCATCTCTCTCAGAGGGGGGGGGGGGGGGCTGCTTCATCTCTCTCAGGGGTCCTTGGGCTGAAAAAACGTAGGAGACCCCACTGCTTTTAAGCTCATCATAGAGATTTTTTTTTATTATTAAAATCACTCTCTCACCTTCCTCTCTCTCTCTCTCTTTTCAATGACCAACGCGAGCAGCAGGAAGCGCGTGGCGCCACCGCGCCGTAGGCAGATACGCCGTACGATATGTTTGTTAGCGCGTTAGCGCTCTGATCAACGGCCGGTTAGTGTCCCTGCTTCGGGGGCTTCTAATCTGGCCCTCACGCCTCACTGCACGTGCTCAATAGAGTCCGCACCCTCCATCATGACATCATGTCTTTGTGTGAAATCCCGGTGCCATTCATGGGCCCACCGTAGGGCTTAGCATGCGAGCGTCCGCTATACCAACACGCAGCTCTTTAAAGGGAGTCCCCCAGTCCCCCAACTCCAGTGGATACACCCCTGATGCTAACCACAGAACCCTATCTGAACATGGCCTTCCATCCCTCCAACACAACACGACTGAAGCCCATGTATTCTCCAGAGCCTGGAGTCAAGGGAATATATGTTCTTTTTGTTGGGGATTTTTCATAGAATATGCAAAATGAGAAGATATTTCTGGTCCTGGATACATGGAGGCTATAGTTATAGCTTATCAGCTCAGCTAAAGCTGCAAGTTAAACTGTTGTGTTTCCCGGATGCAATATCGAGAGAGACTATAGTAAATGACCGGGGGACTTTTCACATGGCGTAGTGCTTTTACATTGGTTTTCGCCATGAGACTATTATCTACTTGTCAAAACATGTGGGACCATCGATGCCTTGTCTCAAGGCCAACCCCACTCAGCAACAAACTAATCAGAGACCAAAGATCAAGTGGTGTGCTTTCTATTTCGCCAACCTCTGTGACATCACTCAGGACAGGGACTGCTATTGGATGAGCAGCAATGAGGGCTGGGCATAGTGAGATGGGCAGAGTGGCGGTACTCCATGAGAGACCTGCGGGTCACGCGCGAAGATCCTCCCTCCCCAGATCCTTTAACTTTAACCTCATCAAACCCATGTCTAAACTCAACCCCTCACCATGACCACGTTTAACTCATTCAACCCCACCAACCCATTGCATGAACCTAAACCTACTAACTCAGGGGCGTCAATTGGGTATGGCATGCGCCAGCTGCCATACCCTGGGTCCAGCTGGGTCCTGGTCTGAGGACGACCTAGAGAGAGAGGGGGGGAAATAAAAGTTACTTTTAAATATTAATCCATGAATGTCTCTTTGTCTATCTGCGCTGGTTATTATGTTGTTAAATTACAGTAAAATAACTTCAAATGCAAAGTTTTACATAATGGTCACTTTAACAAAAGGTATTATAATTATATTCTCTTATAATTATATACTCGAATTCACTGGTATTCTCCCCAGCTTGACAAAATGGTATATTCCCAGGTTCTGCAGGTCAGCTGCACAGGTGCAATGCATTATTGTTAATTGTGGCACGTTTACTAACATGCCAAGTTTAGCTGCACTTGAACAACCATTCCAGGCTGCCATATCCAGCCCAAGAAACCGTAGAAACCTGTGTAAAAAACTGACAAAAGTCTTCTTTTTTTTCAGAAATTGTGAAAATAGCCCATCTACATGCTCACAACGCCTCGCAGTAGAACCGTGTTATTCAAAATGTAATGCCTATTTTCCATAAGGACTCCCATCTTTGCCATACCCTAGGTTTTGCTGAACTGACGCCACTGCTGCTATCTGTGGCTGAACATAACTAAAAATCGATTAATACTGTAAAATATACTGTAGTATACCATACTGTAAAAATATGCTTCATTGTATGTTTCAAAATCTTAAAAAAAAAAAAAAAAAAAAAAAGATAACTTATAAAATATACTGTGTGTGCGTGCGTGCGTGCGTGCGTGCGTGCGTGCGTGTGTGTGTATTTTTGGCAATTCTTATGTATTTTGAGACATACATTATCCATTGATATTGTTTTGTTGGTTGTTAATTTCAATACATTCAAATTATTGTCATAGACAATCAATTACATAATAGTACTGATTGACACATTTTTCAAGGAAATGCTGTATAATTAATCTTGATTACGATACCCTTAAAATAGCTGTTTTAATTTCCACTATAACTTTGTCTTGAGATCAAGGAGTTTTTCTGGATCACGGCAGTACAAAGGGAAAATTATTATTACTATTCCTTTTGCATGCCAGTTAGAGTTGCCCCTGTGCGACGGATTCTGTGGTTTTTTTTTTTTACACAGTGAAATATACATTGGTAAATTAGCTTTCACATCATATTGCTCAGGTGGATCTTGACCTTGACAGCAGTACCTAACAGAATGCAGAGAATCTAGATGGAAAGGAGATTCAAAGGGAAATTAATTCTGTAACTGCAAATATACTGTCTGTCTCTTTTACGTAAAACATTGCTCGCAGACTGTCTCGCGCTTGTGAGTTTCCTTCCTTCAAATCGCTGCATCGGCCGCTTCCTCTGAGCCCAATATTTCAACAGTTTAGATAACCGACAAACAAAAACCTTTCTTCAAATAAACCATTGCCCAGTCAGAGTGGTTTATGTCTGAAGGCACAAGTGTTGGTTCAGGGAAATAAGCCCTCAGACAAACAAGTAAGGTTATTTTCATAACATTAGCCTTACATAATTTATGTAGCCCTAAGATTATTGTTAATTCATACACAATTTTGTTACCAACATCCTGATCCCATTTCCGTTATATTGTATTTGTATGAATGCAATTGGAAAGACTAACATGTTGTCAAAAGTCTATGCTTCAAATTAATGACACTTCAAAAAGTGCATATGGCAGCAACTTTGGTATAAGTGTAATATTTCTGACCTTTTTTGACACAAATGCATCTTTTCCACAGGCCCAACACCACACCACACCGCCCACTTGTGCCAGGTTTTCCACTACAAGGACCTGGGTAGAGTGAAAGTGGTACTAAACGTGGTACTAAAAAGTATCCAATCTAGAGTAGGTCTGAGCTGGGCCAAGCAGGGCCAAACAGTTCATAATGACTGATCACTCACTGACTTTTCATTTAGACCACAGGATATAGTTGTAATACATGATAGATTCTATTGTGTTATAACCACTATCATAATCTATTATAGTGTATTATAATTATCATCGTAATACATTAATACTGTATAGTGTATTATAATCACAGTTATAATCCATTATATTGTATTATAATTGAGGATAGTTGTAATACAAATTTATATTGTATTATAATCACAGTTAAAAGGGTCAATTTGTTTCTTACCGATAGGGGTACTTTTGTGTAATGGAAAATGTAGATATTTTATGTGGTGCAGTGTGGTGTGGTGTGGTGTAGTGTGGTGTGGTGCTAAAGCAGCAGTCGAAAAGGGGCTAAACAGTACAAGTAAATCTTTATCATTATCTTTATCATCCAATGTATCTGAAAGTCTTGAAACCTCATTTTTCACAAGGAGAGCTACAGCAATAGCAACATCCACCTTACAATAGGCCTACGTGTCAAACACATATTTTGTATTTGATTGTGTTACTATTAATAAGTAGTTGCTAAATAATAAAGAAATACATACATGTATGCATACATGCACATACTGTTTTAACTGATTGTTGTCAACATTATTGTTTATTCTTCGTTGTTCTTATGTTATTTATGTGTGTAATCTCTCTATCATTGTAAATGAGGGCCTCCCTCAATGATCTCTCAGAGAATTTTAAATTGGTTAAAAGTGTAAAGCTCTATATTCTAATAGTAATCAGTGCTATAGTAGAGTGTTTGTTCATTATAGGGGTTTCCCATGTCTCTAGCACTCACTTCCAATTGCACTTGTTTATCCTGCATCCATATATGAATCCTCTCTACTGATTGGATAAAATTGGTACAGTATCCTGACCTAAAAATGAAACAGACAGAACCCTCGCTAAAAACCCCAGGACACAAATCCACTCGTCCCATAGACAATTTGGCCTCCTGGCCCCCAAACTGTGGAATAAACTCCCTGTCACACTTAGAACAACAGACTCACTCCCTAGCTTCCGCCGTGGCCTGAAGACTCACCTCTTCAGACTCCACCTAAGCCCATGGGTAAGGGTGGGCGATATGGAAAAATACAATATCACGATATTTTTCTAAGCTGTATCACGATACACGATCTTATCATGATTCTTTTTTCATGTTGATCTTTATGGATATTTTTTAAGTTACTTAACGGTACAACCACCTATGAGATAACAAAAACTAAAAGAAAAATATCCTTTTCAGAGGTCTAAATTGACCCTTACAAGTATGTAACTCTTGACAGTATACAAATGAAACCAAATGGACCCTTACGGGTCCATTTGGTTTCATTTGTATACTGTCAGAGTTAAGGGGAGACCGTGACATTGTAAAGTTTGAGAACCACTGATTTAGACCAAAATGCAGGTTTAAATGAATTCTGCAATGCATCTCTGTATTAACAATTCAACTCAAGGATTTCTTTATAAGGCTCACTCATTGTATCACGATATATACGATACCTCTGAAAAGGCATATCGTGGAGACATTGTATCGTCTCAACGATATTTATCACCATATCGCCCACCCCTACCCATGGGCCTCTTAAGTCTGACATCATTTTGTAGGTGGAGGAGAACTTCTGGTGCCAACGAGGCACCAGCGCCCGTGAAAGCTAATTTTTCTTCTCTTTCTTGTTGACAGGAAAGTGGTAGAATTATACTTTAGTCGTTATTTTTTGTCTCGGATCTGTTGAAATAGCGAGGGACACAGCACTGCCCATATTGACAATAAATCTGCTTGGCACCAACAAAACGATGTCACGGCTTAAGAAGCTCATAGCACTTACTGTAGCACTCGCCTACACCCATGACCATACATGAAAGCTAGATAGCGTTTTTTAGGTTTTATATAAAGCTTTTTACTGATTAGGTGCTCGGTCTAGCTACGTTGTTTTGTCTAGATTGATATTTCTATGCATGTATTAATGTATTACCTTGCTTATTGTATTGATGTATTACCTTGCTTATTGTAAATCGCTCTGGATTAAGAGCGTCTGCTAAATGCCTAAATTGTAAATTGTGTAAAATGCATTTTCTGTTTATAGTTTGGAGAGACAGGATTACTGGGGGGGGGGTAAAAAGAAAGAAACACTCTAAATACTCTATCAAAGATAACTAAAAGAATATAGAGCTATTTAACACACAGGGAAAAAAAATCACTTACTACTGCACCTTTAAGGAATGGCATCCCTGCAATTGGCCAATGCTAACAACAGACAGGATAAGGATGAAGTGGCTAATGTTTTCTCAGTTGTGTTTGACCCCTAGGCAGAGATTGATTTGTTATTTCGCAGTCTCATAAATTTCATTTCTGTCATCTTAACCACTTAAACCCTCCTCCAGAGTCCTGTCGGCTGACAGATGGGTGGGCCGCATGCCTTTTCAGAGCATGTTTATTGCAACCATAGGTCGCAGTTACTATGAAAACCGTCACATCTTGTCAGTAACGTCAGTAACGTCACTAGGATGATGATAAGTAGGATGTGAGGGGTCTAACCAGGGGTTGAATCCATTGCAAGCATTTGATTTGCACAAAAAACTTTCCTTGGGCTAGAAATGGCCCCAGAAAACGATGAAAAGTGATGTCATCATCACTTTCACAGTTTTGTGGGCGTTTTCTGGGGCCATTTATAGCCCAATGAATGTTTTTTGTGCAAAACAAATGCTTGCAATGGATTCAGCATCATGACAAACCCCTCACATCCTACTTAAAGCAGATTTCTTTCTGGGTATTTTCCTCCTGTATAGAAAGTCGAGGGGAGCCCAACTTGATTTGGCCGCTGTGTCGACCCTGAAGGTCGTCGGCTCGGGCGCCCTAGCTAAATCATTAGAGCAAGCCCTGGGCTACATCTGTGCAAAATTTGGCGCTTTTAGACTGATTTTGCACGAAATTAGCATTTTCTCCCCTTAAAGGAGTAGTTCACCCCCAAAATGACTTTATTGATTAGTCACGCCATGGAGACTAGAGTTTTTTTGTCGCATTCCTGAGACAAAAATGTGATAACATTAATAAATTAATAAATAATAAATTTACCGCCATTCGTTCCGGATGGGGACCCGTTTCAAAACGGGTCCCGTCCCCATCCGGAATCAATGGGGGTAAATTTACTCGAATCAAATTTTTGATTCGATTTTTTAAACCAAAAAATATTATTGAACTCTGCTCTCCATGGCATGAGTAATCAATAGAAAAAAAGTCATTTTGGGGGTGAACTACTCCTTTAAGGCCCCGCACTAACATGACACCACTGAGAACGGCAAGACCGTCTCCAGAACGCACAAAATCAATGTAGTATATATGCCAGGCCAGGCCAAAAAGAGAGAGGAAGAGAGCAATTTTTCTTTTTTCTTTTTTCTTTTTTTTATCATGTCCACTTGTTGCTGATGGTGGTAGTTTACCACCACCACCTATCGAGCTCAGTAGGACGAACGCAACGCTGACGGGCACCGACATGTTTGTTGTTGTTGGGGGAGAGGGGGCTCGGCGTATGCGGATTAAGGGACAGCTTGGGCTGTAACGTTTCTGAAAATATGCGTTTTGGGTTGTACAGACGGAGACGGGAAGCCAGCGTCTTCAGATTTATTCACTCTGGGCAGAAAAGTCTAGACGATTAAAAACATATGCGGAATCGCCTACGATCGTTTTCGGCGCCTGAAACTACTTTTTTCTCCTCACAGGGGAAAGGCTGAAGTCCAATCATGGATCAAACACTCCATACTAGTAACTAGTACTGGCAGATCATAGACCCATTTGGTTATTATTTGAATAAAATGAAAACACTTACCCTACCTTTAATCATCAATATTTTCAAAAAATATTTAGAGAAAAAATATAATTACATTTTTGTATATATTTTTATTTTTATATTAGTTACGTATATTATGATCAATACAATCTTTGGTAATGTAAAATTTGGGGGCCCACTTGCAATACCCTTATGGCCCACCAGGGCGTATTGCTGTGTGTTGTGAACACTAGGAATACTAGTGGTTAATTGGACCTGTTGCTCTTAGGCGGGTGCAGATATGGTTTGACCCTGAAAAAATTGCAACAAAAGGTTTCTCAATGGTTTATTGTAGTATCAGGTGTACTTAATAACATATCAAAAGTTTTCCAAAGTTTGACCACTAGAAACGTCCGATTTTCAAAATGGCCGCCACCAGTCCCTTAAAATACCAATATCCCCTCATTATTCATCCTAGACAAGTAATGTTGGTGTCTAACCCCATTATTTAATGATCTAGAATTAAAATGAGCATACAAATTATAGTTAAGTGATTACAACCATTATGTACATTTATGTATTAAAACAATTGATTATAAGCATGTTTATAAAGAGCATGCAGTACATAGACATGAAAAATGATTATAATGTTATTGGACATTTCTCCTTTTTCCCACGAGCTAAAAGGCCCAGTATTGGAGATTTTACTTAATTCACATTCTGGAGCTTTCTAGAGATTTATTTTGATACTAATGTGTAATACATTGATTATTACTGTGTGGTACTGAGAAATTAGTCTAAACAGGGCTGCCACGTGAAGGCTCAGTACCGCTAACCCCTTTTATATATTATTTTTTTGTCTTTTTTTGTTTTTGCTTTTTTTTTGCCTTTTCTTTTTTATGTTTTTCTTTTCTTTTTCTTGTTTTACTTGTGTATTTTCATTTTACTTTCTTTTTTTCACACCAGATTAACAATTAGTCGTCACACTCTTCCTCCCATAAAGGTTGATTATGTGGATTTTCACAATTTTCAACTTGACATGATCCACAAGCAGGCATGCAAGGCAGTCCGTATCTTCTACAACTACACTGTTGTGTTTGGCAAGCAGTTGTGCAATTACAGTGGACCATCTGCAGCAGGCTTTCTGGGGCAGCAGCTTTTTTTTGTCATAACTGGCACAAACCGATTGTCCTCCAATTTCCATCCCCAATCCACAGGATTCATGTCACTCTCCATTTCAGTCCACACCATGATCTGGTGATAAACTCTCTGGCAATGATATTTAGTTGAGGACTCTGTAGGAGGGAGATGTTCTGGGGTAACAAATGCCTTTGCAGACACAAATTTCTTGCTAAGAAGATTGTAGCGCAAAGATGCAAGTGCATCGGTATTCTTGCCACCAAACATGACTGCCATTGCTCCCAAGGTCCTCTATGACAGCTTTTGCTTGATTTGGGAGTGCAAACTCATTCGCACATGTCTGGATGGTCGATTCACCATTCACAAGTTTCTGGAAAGCAGTACGGAAGTACGTGTGATGGTAAATACAATCTGCAGCATGCAGATCACAGCCAAAATATTCAATCCTGCCTCTCACAGTAAAGGCCCATTCATCTGCGCGATTGTCACAACACTCAAGAATGGACTTCACAAATGCATCTGTCTTTACATAACTAGCGCTTCCATGTGTTACTATTGTCCCACAGAAAAGGCAGTCTGTTTGGCTGTTGAAAGGACTAGTTGCTACTCTGGCACTTCTCTTTGGTGGTTCAACCTTTTTTTATGTTGTCTTTTAATGGCTTATTGCGACCGTAAGGTCGCAGTTTAGTATCAAAACCTCCACCGGCCGTCCGTCACGTCACGTCACGTCACACGTCACACGTCACACCTTTGCCCTGCTCATATCTCCGCATCAGTATGACATCACACTGCTGACATCAGTATGACATCACACCGTACACAATCTCCAGATATGGAGATAACCAACACATCCCTCCATATGGAGATAACCGACGCAGTGGTGTCCGGTAAGAACTTAACCGAGATGCCTTGAATCGTATGGAAGGCTCTGAAGTCTTGTTGGGAGAACCAGCTGAGTATTGGAGATGGTTGGATGTGATGATAAGCTATAAGCCAACCCTGGCGATAAGGTCTGAGTCGAAGAAATGCTTCTTTCCTGGCAAGAATTGCCACTTTATACTGTAGGGCCCGTTTGTGTATTGTATGACATCACGCCACATCATCGGCTGAGGACTGTACGTGTGATGTCATCATATCTCCATATAGACATAAGTTAGAGACATAAGTTGCTCATGCCCAAATATGGGCTGGTGAGGTCAGACTTAGTGTGATGCGTAGGTTATCTCCATATATGGAAATTCAACTTCAATGAGTAACCATGGCAAACTGTCAACTGCCCGTATGTCTTGAGCGCAATTGAGAGCCTTTGTTACACCCCTAAAAACCAGTACTTGGGATTTGTTGATGTAAATGTTCACATAGAGTGTAATAATTGGTAAAACAAACTTTTGGCCTATTTGTGGAGATAAGCGACCAACGGTCGCTTATCTCCCGATTAGGGAGTCTTACTGGTTTATGTACTGCATTCGACATTTTGAGTGTACTTTTTCACCAGCTGAAATGTCATCCCCTCTTTGCTCACTTGCACTGTTGATTCCATCAGCTCCCTTCTGATGAACTTCAACCACATCAGCATCATCTCCTAATTCTGCATGGCAGATTTTGCAAGTCTCTTGGTTTATGAGAGCAGCACTCATGGTCAGGCTATCATTTTGAGTCAGCTTTTTTCACCTGCTGAAATGACTGTCATCCCCTCTTGGCACACTCACACTGTTCAGCAATCTATTTAATATTTTCAATGTTGTTTGCTACCCTACAACATGACACTGTGCCTGTCAATATTTATAATATAGTCAAAGTTTAATTTAGTTTAAGCCAAATTCGATCTGGCTATCCAAAACCTTTCAATGAGCTAACAATGCTGTCTTAACAGCTGCCAATATTATCTTCCATCACCTTCTGAATTACCAGGAAATTGTGACAATTAGATTTTTGTGTTAGGCTGATTTTAAGGATAAGCCTACTTTTGGTAAGAAAAAAAAAATCTTTGATGTTATTTATTTTGTATTATAACTGATGTATTTCACCTGAAACAGGTGATCCTTTCAGAGGGTTTTAATAGTCACATACAAAATATTGGATTTTACAATTATGTAAATGTTTCTCAGCAGTTTGGACAAGACCAATGTATTCCTAGGCCCTATGAACATAGGGTTAGACACCAAAATTACTTGTTTAGGGTGAATAATGTACGAGATATAGACATTTTAAGGAATATATGGCCATCTTGGACACCATCTTGAAAATTACCACTTTCCAGTGGGCAAACTTTGGAAAACTTTTAGTATGTTATTAAGGACACCTAATACTACAAAAAACCGTTGAAAAACCTTTTGTTGCAATTTTTTCAGGGTAAGGTGCTTTTTTTTCATAACTGCACTCGCCTATCTCTCCCCCAGCCAAGGTGGGCATGGAGGCTCGTTCCCAGCCTTTTCTCATTGGAGGCTGGCAGTCTGTCACTCCCTTCCCAGGGCCTGTAAGGTCCATTTGGCTAAGACTCTGTATTTTACAGTGTACAGTAGTTGTGTAGACTCTATGCAGCTTCATGCTGTGAGTAGGCCTGTACGGATTAGTATCTCTCTCTCTCTGTCTGTTTGAGTGAGTGAGTGAGTGTGGGGCCGGTCCAAAGACAGCAAAATATACTGTAAACATACAATACAAAACAATTATTAAAAAAATGAAAAACTAAAATACCATCAACCAGAACAAAACACAACACAACACAAAACCAGGGTATTATACTCTAGGCAGCAAAAAAAAATGGTTTGTGTGCGTGTGGATCTGCGTGTTTGTGTGTGTGTGTGTGTGTGTGTGTGTGTGTGTGTGTGTGTGTGTGTGTGTGTGTGTGTGTGTGTGTGTGTCTATGTTTACCGTAATTGCTGGACTATAAGCCGCACCTGAATATAAGCCGCACCAGCTAAATGTAGGAAAAAAAAACTAAATGTTTACATAAGCCGCACCTGACTATAAGCCGCAGGTGTCCCTCCTGCTTCCCGCTTGAGCGCCCTTGGTGGCCATTAGCTGTATAAATCTCTTTATAAATCCTTGTTAAAGACCATTGTAAAACGAACTAACTGGCCGTTAGCTGTAAAAATCGTTATATAAGCCGCACCGTTGTATAAGCCGCAGGGTTCAAAACATGGGAAAAAAGCCGCGGCTTATAGTCCGACAATTACGGGTAATTGTATTAGATGCAGCTGTGTTGCTTACAACAGCTGGTACTTGGTCAGCCTGCCATGTTTTTACCCTTCTGTAGATTTACGGGAAAGCAAAATACAACATCAGCCTAAGGTTTCATTCCCACATTTTTTATGCGTATGTTTGTAAAAGTCAGTGGTTCTCAAACCTGTTCATGTCAAGGAGCCCCAAATGAATATGTATTTGGCCCTGGACCTCCATCTGAAAACAATGTGTGCCAGCCAGCCGAGATTTCTTTTAAACAGCAGATCTACAAGCTTTACAATGCATTGTGGTGCATTGTGAGCTTGTAGATCGGCTATTTTCAAATAGCTTATGCATTTAGATTTTGATGCTATATCTAACTATTCATTTACTGAATGTCTGTCCGTCCGCCGTCTGACCGTCTGTCTGCATGCTGACATCACTGATACTAAACAGTGTCGCCACCATACAGTACCCAACTGACTTCAACAAAGCCCAACTGACATCACTGACTGACATCACTACAGTGCCCAGATTTGGAGATGACATCACAGACTGGCCTGGACACGGAACACCATACATGGGCATAAAAGAGCGCCAGCCAGACTGCACCGGTCTGGGTTCTCCAACATTACTTCTGAGACTGTTAAATAAATTATTACGTTAAATGTGGGGACTACGGATGAAATTTAGCATTCTTGCTAATTCCGGTGTATTTACATTGCATTCATGTAGTGTTCATTAATATGCATTGTCCCGTCTAAATAAACAAATAAATAAAATAAAATAAATAAATAAATATGGATATGGATAAATCCATAACCAAAATAAGACAGAGACGAGCCAAAGGACAATCAATAAATTGCTGTATTGAAGAGAGTCAGATAAAGAGACAAACAGTGAGCATACCATCCTAGTGGCAGCTTGCTAATTCTCTCTTCCAAAGATGGAAGTTAACATACAGTATATAAAGAATACAGATTATGACAGTTAGATTGTGGGACTCATTGATTCGTTCCCATATCAAAACAAGAAGACAGAGATACAGTATAACCAAAACATGATCTCTTGTCAGGGTAACCACAGTCACCATGACCCGTAATCCACTAGCCTGAACTTACAGTACAACCAAAGCATGCATGGTCTCCTATACTGTAACTTCCGACAGTAGTTCACATAATATAACCTAATAAATGACCCTAACCCTAACCCATATAATTATGTATTATAATTCATATCTAACAATCAATATGACTTGATAAAAGGATGATATTAACCACAACAAAATCAGAGACTTAACTATAATTTAGCCGGACACCCCCTGGGCCTCTGGGGGTCCCTGGATCCCACTTTGAGAACAACTGGATAAGTAATATCCTGTATTCAACAGGGGGTCCGGGACCCCTAAGGGGTCCTCAGAGGCTCATCAGAGTTACTACATGGGGGGCCACCAAATCTGTGTGTGATAGAATATCTTTTTTACATTAACATCATGAACAATAAATAGCATCCCTATTCTGTGGAGAAATCTTGCCAAAATGTATTCAAAGACGTTTGGCGTATCTATCTATCTAGGTCGTCCTCAGACGAGCCCTCCATCGTTGTTTCCAGTCATCTCGGTTCTCCATACATCTGGCCAGCTCATTGGTGTTCTGTGTCCCTACGTCTTCCTTGAGTACGTCCACGTATGTTTTTGTGGGACGTCCTCGCGACCGGTGCCCATGTGTTGGCTCCCACAGTACCAATTTGCTGGCTGGAAGCTCCTGGTGTCTTTGGCAGTGTCCTGCAAGTCTCATTCTTCTGGTGGCAATTTTCTCGCTTACCCTTGGTATTCCCTCATACAGGCTCCTGTTGGTAACATGTGCGCTCCTGTTGATGTTGAGTACTGTTTGGCGTAGAGGGCAAAAAAAGCTGATTAAGTACAGAGTGAAAGGTCACGTTAACTAAGTACACATGAATCCAACGCTGATGACAGCGCTGTCAATTAAGTTTATGAAGTTTAATCTGCAACAGAATTGTATACAACGTGTAGTGGGCGGGGGTCCCTCCCTGCTTTATTTCACTCTCATCTAGGGGTCCTTGACCTGATAAAAGGTTGTCCCCCTGTCCTATATGTTTGCCATGGACACAGGAGGCAGGCACAGTTCATCATCAGCCTTTCTCTCCGTCCAACCGACCGTGACAAGATACAGAGATCAAAAGATTTATGCCAAAACGTTTACTCTTCCATGGAGGTTCCATGTGCCTGGAAAGTTAGACTGGCTTCCCTATTAGAGTCATCCCTGTGTGTCCTTTCACTCAGTAGCTCAAATTCTTCACATTCCAGCTATGGTGACACACATATGATGATACAGGAACTAACTCACGCACACACATTCATAGACCTTGTTGGCTCTGCAGACAGAGGCGTCAACTGGGTATGGCAAGCTATGGCAGCTGCCATACCTTGGCTACAGGGGTAAATAATAAAATGTACTTTTCATCGTGCCTGTTGCTAAGGTATAGGCAACATGACTGGTGTCTTATAGGCAACATGACTGGTGTCTTAGACACCAGTCATGTTGCCATACCTTAGCTTTTTCTGAACTGACGCCACTGTCTGCAGACACTGTGAGCCTATTTTGACAACACCATTGTCCACTTAATGGAATACGGTGAAAAGGGTTAACCATGCTAAATTAAAATGAATATACATCCTGTGTCCCGTTGACAATGAATGACACAATTATTTTCAGCAATACATAAAATATGTAAGGTGTGTAAATGTGAAACCTTACTTTTCAATTAAAAATAATAATAATAATAAATAAATAAAAAACCCTGTGAATGAATAGATAGACCAGAAAAAGTGCTCCCTGGAGCACAGGTCTCCTCCAGCTCAGGTAGGTTATTGTGGCCTCCTGTTGGTGATATAATATGCCAATGTGAAAAGGGTACCATGTCTTCTTAGGACTTTTGGTGGCGCAATCGTTAGCACAGTCGTTTCACAACTAGAAGGTCCAGGGTTCGATTCCCGCCAGGGACGCTGTGGGCGTGTTCTCTCCTCCGTGCCATCGGTGCCCACACCCTCACTTATATATAAGTGAGGTTGGCGAAAAGGCCTTTCTGCGTGGAGTTTGCATGTTCTCCCCGTGTACCCTATGGTAGCTTCCCTTACAAAAACATGCAGTAATCCTGGTCTCTATACTGCCTCCGCCTGGTCGTAACTTGTTCCTTCCACGTGCTGGCAGGGGATAAGAAGCGGCATGCTCACTCCTCATGCATCGAAGGAAGCATGAGATCAGTTCAGTTCGGGGCTCTCCCCAGGTCCCTCCCCGGAGGGGAGTAGCGCTCAGGATTACAGCTTAGGCAATTGGCATCAGGTGAAAAATTGGTTACAAAATCGTGGGATAAAAATGTAAGAGTTAAGAAATAGGTACAAAAGTCGGCCTCCTGGTGGTGCTATAAAAAGCAAAAATGCAGGGCAAAGGTTATTCCTTGGCCTCTAGGGACTGTGCATGCAAAGTTTTATGCAGGTCAGTGAAGACATACTGTAGATAAAACGTGATTCGACCTATTAAAGTTACACCATGACTTTCATGGAAATAGCACACTGCGTTCATCATTTGAGGCATTTTGTTCAAAACGGACCAATCCCGCAAACTTCGGAAGTCAATCAGAATGGAATATATGAAATCAGACACATCCGTGTTGATCACATGACTATACAGATACTGTGCACCAATTTGTGTGATGTTTGGACAAAATCTGTAGGAGTAATATCAAAAAGATATGTTTTGCAAAAATTGGCCTCATGGTGGTGCTATAACAGGCCGATCTGAAAAATTGGGGGCCAAGGTTCTGCCTTGGCATACAGGGAGTGTGTGTGCGCAGTTTTGCAGCAACTGTGATGGACGGACGGACGGACGGACGGACGGACGGACGGACGGACGGACAGACAGGGTGCAAAACAAGTCTCGGCCATTATAGTGAGATACGGTAAATAAATAAGCGTCAACAAGGACACGGCAGAAACACACTTTGTACATAAGTCAGTTAACCAAATGAAACCTAGCATCCCTATTCCGGGCTTGTCATCAGGAGTGAACATTCGGCAAAAATAGGCAAACAGGCAGATCTACAAGCTCACAACAACACGTCACATTGTGAGCTATTTTTGGAAAAGAGATTTGGCGCAGAGGGGGAAATGGAGGGGACCAAGTATGGTCCCCTCACTGGGAGACCCTGGTCAACTAAGCATATAGGGATTAAGTGGTTCAGAACTGCCCCCACTGTCAGCTATACTATGAATGTCTACACAGTAAAATCCTCAATGTTAATGGAACTCGGAGAATGTAACAACAGAACCCATAAAAATGGACCCATAAGGTTCCACTTTCATATTTTTTCATTCTTTAAGCATTAACTGAACACAGATGATTTTACTGTGTGGCTATAATAAGAATGTAGAATAAGAATGTACACAGTACACACAGTAAAATACTCATGCAAATTTTACTTTGAGATTGTAAAAAACAGACCCAAATGGACGCATAAAAATGTACTCGTATGATATGAATTGATTTTATTAGAAGTTTGCATATAGGAAAAGGTACAGTTTCAAGACATCACAAGGTCAACTGAAAGGATAATTTGCAAAATATTTGTATACAGTTCATACAAAATGAAAACTTGTGAAATGGAATACCTCCAGCAAATTGAGTACTTTCTACGTTTGTACTCAAAGTATGTTTTTATACCAATACCTTTGTACTTTTACTTGCAACAAAGTGCTTCCGTATTGCCGTATTGATATTTTTACTTAAGTAAAAATATTGTTTTAATAATTCTTACACCACTGTATGTGTGTGAGCTGACAGTGTGACATGAAGGCCCAGAGAGTGCTCTAAAGGTTGGTATAGGGCAATCAGTTGGGTCAGCTGCTGCTGTTGTTTTTCCTACAGTTACTGTATGTGTGTACATGTGTATGATTGCGTGTGTGGAAGTTGCATGGCTGCTGCGCTGGTGTGTGTACCCTGTGCCCTGACTCTCTACAGCGTCCATGTTGGTGTGGGAGAGCCTCAGGCCTGCTCCCATACATCCCTGCTCTGCCTCTGTTGATCCTATTGTCTCCCGCGTCACCACGCGTCGCCCGGCAAATAAAGGCTGTCTGGCTCCAAGCTTAAATATTGCAGCAAACTAAAAACCAACCATCAGAGCCGATTCATTCACATCTGCTCAGTGGGGCGACAAGGACAGGGCTTTAGGTGGGAAAGAGGGCAGAAAAAAGTTCACTTTTCCCCGCCGGGTGCCAAGAGAACGGGACAGGACTCGACTTCGCCGGAACCGCAGCTGTGGCAAGTTGCCCATTTGATAACGTTTAAATCTTACAGATGAAGGGACTTAACTTTTTTTTATTTATTGATTTATGATTAGAGGCTTTCTTATTCAGGAGGCATCGTGTAGCATTTGGTGGCCGGTGAGACACTGGTTTAGAATGGCTAGACTGAAGGGTTTTATTTTTCCAAACATGCCTCTGTTAATGTGAAACGTTGCTGTTTAAAGATTAAAGAATGGGAGTACACGCAGTGTTATAGTAAAATAACATCGGGCTGCATTTAAATGCGTTTTGCAAACTTTTTGGTAGATTATGTCGAGAATGTGCTTTTGTCCACGTGTAACCAGAATGAACATCGGACATCGCTGGCTTTTAAGTTTAACTTTTAAAATGTTGGAAAGTTCCAGTGCAGTGGGTCGTCGAAAGAAATACACGCGGTAGCATACAAATTAGGTTAAGGATAGAAATGTTATGCGAGTTTGACTTTTTCGGTTCTACATTCCTTACTCCCCCCCCCCCCCCCCCCCTGCTCTGTTTTCCCCTCCCTCTGTCCGTCCTGCCTACCGCACCCTCCCTATCCCTCCCCATACCCCACCCTTCATTCTGCAGTGCTACGGACCGATCATGGGTGACTGGAGCTTTCTGGGTAATATTTTAGAGGAAGTGAACGAGCACTCGACGGTGATCGGCCGGGTGTGGCTCACGGTGCTCTTCATCTTCCGCATCCTCATCCTGGGCACGGCGGCGGAGTTCGTCTGGGGCGACGAGCAGTCCGACTACGTCTGCAACACCCAGCAGCCCGGATGCGAGAACGTGTGCTACGACGAGGCCTTCCCCATCTCCCACATCCGCCTGTGGGTGCTGCAGATCATCTTTGTGTCCACGCCGTCGCTGGTGTACGTGGGCCACGCCGTTCACCACGTCCACATGGAGGAGAAGCGCAAGGAGCGCGAGGAGGCGGAGCTCAGCCGCCAGCAGGAGCTGAGCGAGGAGCGCCTGCCCCTGGCGCCCGACCAGGGGAGCGTCCGCACCACCAAGGAGACCAGCACCAAGGGCAGCAAGAAGTTCCGCCTGGAGGGCACCCTGTTGAGGACGTACATCTGCCACATCATCTTCAAGACGCTGTTCGAGGTGGGCTTCGTGGTGGGCCAGTACTTCCTGTATGGCTTCCGCATCCTGCCACTGTACAAGTGCAGCCGCTGGCCGTGCCCCAACACGGTGGACTGCTTCGTGTCTCGCCCCACCGAGAAGACGGTCTTCATCATCTTCATGCTCGCCGTGGCCTGCGTCTCGCTGTTCCTCAACTTCGTGGAGATCAGCCACCTGGGCCTGAAGAAGATCCGCTTTGTCTTCCGCAAGCCGGCCCCGGCGCCGGCACAAGGCGACGGCACGGCCCCCCTGCCGCTCCAGGGAAAGAGCCTGCATCCGTTGTCCATGCCCTCCCTGCAGCGGGCCAAAGGTTACAGGCTGCTGGAGGAGGAGAAAGCTCCCCCCGTGACCCACCTCTACCCTCTGGCCGAGGTGGGCATGGAGGCCGGCAGACTGTCCCCGCCTTTCCAGTGCCTGGAGGAGAAAGTGGAGGAGGCGCTGCCCATGGGGGACATCTCTAAGGTGTACGACGAGACTCTGCCCTCCTACGCCCAGACCACCGAGACGGCGTGCAGCGTCACGGGAGGCAGCGTGACGCTACACGAGGCGGAGGCGGACGAGGATGAGGAGGAGGAGGAGGAGGAGGAGGAGGAGGCGTACAAGGAGGAAGAGGTGGAGCAGGAGGAGCAGCAGCAGCCGGCAGCAGCAGCAGAGGTGGAGGCGGAAAGGGCGGAGGAGGAGGAGCAGGTGGTGGAGGAGGAGGAGGAGGATGCGGAGGTAGAGGAGGTGGTGAACGGGGAGGGGGGGCCTCTCGCCGAGGCAGGGACGGAGGCGGCGGATACGATAGAAGACACGAGACCGCTCAGCCGGTTGAGCAAAGCCAGCAGCAGGGCCAGGTCAGACGATCTCACCGTATGAACCTGTGAGAGAGAGAGCGCACCACCGTAACACCTGCACACCCCACACGCACCGAAATGTCAAACATAGCAGAGCACACACACGCACGCACGCACGCACCCACACGTACACACTATACCGCGCGCACGCGGCGCGCACGCACGCACGCACACAGACCTAACTGACGACAACACATGCTCTTGAATAGGCGGGTCAAAAAAAAGCAAGGGAAAGTGACAAAACCAAAACCCACAGGGATAGATTCAAATAGCGTATTACTATTGACACATGGGCGACAATTTTTGCAAACGACAAAAGATCTATGCGTGTTTGTGAGAAAAGTGAATATCATAAAGAAGTAGCAGTTAAAGAGAGGAGGAATAGATTTTTTTATTAAGCGTGTTCTTATATAAAAAGAAAAGAAAATGTGGAAAGCATAAATATGCAGAGGGGAAATGTTTTTACTTGATGAAAATCCATGTTCCATTTTTAGAAACATCTTTTTCTATTGAAAGAGTTTTAACCATTTACAATGGATAATTACTAATTTTTACATGGGGTTCAAATAGGTAGGGGGAAGAGAGTTATAATATTCTTGTGTGTCTGCAAATCAGTAATCTCACCGTAGTTAGGCACTTGACTTTCATTCCCATTCAGGCAACGGCTTAAGCCTGATTTATACTTTGTCGTTGGATGGAGTTGCCCAAAAATAACATGTGTACATGATTGTAGATCTGATATTTTTTAGGGCGCGACACCGTCGATCGACGGAATATAAGTTGAGCATTACAGTGAAAATACAAGCCTGTTGCTGCAAATGGCGCGGGTGAGAGGGCTCTCGCACAGGCAAATCATACAACCAAATGCCAGGACAGATACAGGTATACACGGCTCTTTGACATGAAGTGAAGTCCATTTTCAGGTTGAGAGGAGCATACCTTTTTGCACACCCAGAGGCTCAAACTCTGTGCAAGGCCTTTTTAACCCTCATATCACCTCATCTATATGCATCGATTTACACAGGATTCTTTCAAGCAAAGGGAGAACTGCATCGGTTTTAGAGCATTTCTCTCCTTTTCATGTTTATATACAGGGTAGTACAGCTAAAGCTGAGTAGTGAAGAAAACATTTAAAAAAACAGACCACATGTTGAATGTCTCTTTTTCAATGTAATTCTACATCTCTTTATTTTAGACTGCTTATGTTTCGTAGCCTATAACGGTGGTTCCCAAACTGTGTGCAAGGGGCACACTGGTGTGGCAGTGAGACAAGTTCAGGTATGCCTTGATTTGTGATGACACATTAATATTGCAATATACAGTATATATAACTATATAAAAGGTTATGTATTATGTTGTTTAATTTACTATATCAGTACTTTGTACACACTCATTTCCCCACACAGAGGCGATTTCTATACCCTTTCAACCTGGCGTCCCTATTTTGTCCATGACGTTATAGGCGGAAATTTTAAATGATTATTATTCATTGTTTCACTCATTTAAGCAAAGATAGCTGATCTACAAGCTCACAACCCGTCGTGTGCACCAGTGTTGTGAGCTTTTAGACTGTCTGTTTTTCACTATGAATACGATTTTGACTTGCCCATTGGTGTGCCTAAAGGGCACAAAAAGTTTGAAAACCACTGGCCTATAAGCAGAACTGTGTACTGTGATATCACTTGTCTTTTGAAGAGAGCAGTGCTCAGTTTGCCCTATCAGAGAATGAACCATAGTAGCGACCTCAGGCCAAATCCTCTCTTTTCGTGCTGTACAAACAGGCGTCCGGGCGATAAAGATCACGCACCATCAGCACAAAGTATTGTTGAAGCCGGGAGAATAAAAGAAACCGCTCTCATCAATGAAAACAAGCATCCTTGACATAGCTGTGAAAAAATCTTTTGCCTTGATTTTTATTTGACCATAGTGAACTTAAACCCACAAGAATATGAAATACTTGGGACATGTTTACAAATTCAGAGAGAGACAAATAACTATGGGCGAAAACCATTGTACATAATGCCCTATTTGATGTTGGATAATGTACATAATACGCAGATCAGTTGTTTTCTAGTTATTTGACTTTGTCTAGTGAAATCACAGTAGCTAGGATAAATGTGATTTTAAATCGTTTACCCATTTGACCGCCAAAGGAAAAACAATATCATGAAAAAGTGCCCACGTTGAAATGCGTTCATGCAACTATTTTAGGGAAGGAAAGTCAATTGTTTTCAAATCTTTTGCGCGTACGCTTAAACCAAAGACGACCATTAAAGAGTTTAACACTTCATCTCTCACAGAATTATTTTATATATAGTTGATTCAAACAGAATCCCCTCCAGGCAGTTTTACCATAAATTAAATTGAAGAACAAAGACTTTGATGTACAAAAAAAAGTGAGTAAGCCTTAAATGATGCCTTACTGTAGGTGTATCACACTTTCTCTCACACTCTCTCACTGTGTTTATTTTAATAGCTGCCATTGTATGATTTCATGTGCCTTATCTGTAAATGTAAATTCTCAAATGTTGTACGATTGTAACAAGTAAAGTGCTTATATTGCTCTGGGAACGATGTGACCTTCACGTTTTATTTGCAACTTTTTAATCTACAGTATCTGAAATCATTTGTCTATGCAACCTCTACCCCATCCCCACCCTGCCTGCGAACACACACGCGCACGCGTGTGCGAGCGCTCATGTGTGCGAGCGCTCATGTGTGCGAGCGCTCAGGTGTGCACACACACGGGCACCAATGCGCGCACACGCACACACACACACACACACACACACACACACACACACACACACACACACACACACACACACACACACACACACACACACACGTATGCACACACGCAGTGTTGGTTTTGGGGGTATGATCAAATGACTCTGGACAAACTCTAAAAAGAGAAGGCAGCTTTGACCCCATTGTGACCCCCAGCCATCCCTTTGCCTCCCATAATGCAATGCTGCGACAACCTGTATTCAAGAAAGCCTTCAAAAAAAGAGTCTCTGAATTGCTGCGGCGTCAGTTCAGCGAAAGCTAAGGTATGGCAACATGACTGGTGTCTTGCACGCGCTTCTTCGCGCGCGTGCAAGACACCAGTCATGTTGCCATACCTTCGCACCAGGCACGATGAAAAGTACATTTTATTATTTCCCCCTGTAGCCAAGGTATGGCAGTTGCCATAGCTTGCCATACCCAATTGACGCCTCTGGCTGAATGCATTAAAACATGTAACAGTGATTTCTCAAAGCATGCCCTGTTCCTCGTGTGTGTCTGTTGTTGTTTTTTTTTGACAGTTGCATTGCCTATTTGTTTGTAAGAACATTTGATTAATCTTTGGAAAGAAAAAAGAAATCCCTTTTTACTAACTTGTAGTCCTCTTTGCTCATAGATGTGTGGCAGTATTTTCTTTTGGCATGTGAACCAACGCAATAAAAGGTCACACGTGGTCAAGAAGCGGTGTGTTCGTGTCTATCTGCAACTACAGTATAACATGCATGTGCACGAATGCATGCACGCCGCACGCCACACACACACACACACACACACACACACACACACACACACACACACACACACACACACACTACTACTACTACTACTACTAAAGTACATTTACAGTACTTTATAAGTACTGTACTTAAGTTTCATTTTTAGGTATTTCTACTTTTCTGGAGCATTACAGTACGTGATGTGTAGATCTGCTATTTTTCAAGATTTATATACATTTTACATTTGAAAGCAGACATTCTGCATAACGAGTACTTTCTACTTTTGGTACTTTAAGTACATTCTCATGCCATTACCTTTGTACTTTTACTCAAGTACATTTTGAATTCCAGACTTCTACTTGTTGGGAGAGTGTTTTCTGCTGGTGTTTCAGTTCGAGTGTATCAAAGGGTGTGTTCGGAAATGCGCACCGGTTCTAGGGTTAGGGTTAGTTTTAGGCATAGTTTTACTGAGGTTAGGGTTAGGGTTGGGTTTAGGCATAGTTTTACTGAGGTTAATTTAGGGTTAGGATTAGGGTTAGGTTTAGGCACTCACTACACTGAGCACACACCCGGTGTGCATTTCCGAACGCACCCTTTGATACACTGGGACTTAAACACCAGCAGAAAACACTCTCCCTATACTTGTTATTATTATTAAATAGTTAAATAGTGCTTTTTCAGTTCTAAAAACAACAGTACATTCTTACATCACAGGACTGCACATAACCACATAATACATTAACAATACATAAAATAAAAAGTTAAATCATGTCATTCCTATACAGATTGTCACTTGCCATACAGACTATATCTAAGTGTCCCCATCCGCAGCCTGGAGTTGTAGATTAAAATAACCCAGAAATAGCTGCCAAACCTTGTTCAATTTCTGGACAGAGCCCCTTTTGTATATTTAAGCTTCTCAAGTTTTAAATGTCTGGTTTCCAATTGAACAAAATAAGGTGACAAGCCAATAAAGAGGAGAAGAATATAGCATCAGATTGAGCGACAGATAGGCCTACTGTCATTTTCACCAGGGACCACTCCAAAGACCACAGCCAAGGGGTTAGGGCTGATCTCTTTGTCACAGATAAAAGAAAAGATCTCGAAAACAGAAAGACAAAATTGTGATAATGATGGGCATGACCAGAAATGGCAGAGAGTGGCGCACGTGGCTGAAGCCTGATGGCACCTGGAGCAAGTCGGATCGACGTCTAGATAGATCTCAGCTAGTCTGCTCTAGAGCAGTGGTTCTCAACCTGTGGGTCGGGACCCCCAGGGGGTCCCCAAATTATGTTGGTGGGTACCCAGATGTCTAGCTTTAATGTGCAACATTGTTTTCTCACTCAACGGTAAACAAACCAGCATAAATTTTAAGTGTATAGAGGATATCTGCACTTTATATAGTGATAATTTAAGGACTTTTCAATACCTCTAAAATGACAAATTAAACATTGGCCAAATTGTCAAATATTATAGGCAGAAATTGTGAAAATAGACGATCTACATGCTCACAACGAGTTGTGAGCATGTAGATCTGCTATTTTCACAATAGAACTATGTTATACAAAATGTAATGCCTCAACTCTTAGTGCTCATCAGATTGGGGGGGGGGGGGGATCCCGGGGGGGGGGGGGGGGGGGGGGTCCCCAGTTAAAATATGATTATTTGGGGGGTCGTGGCCTGAAAAGGTTGAGAACCCCTGCTCTAGAGAAGTACAACCTATGAAAGAATTTGAACTGAAGTAGTCCATGACTCCATGTCTGATGCAGACATATCATATGATGAATGTTAGGTGCCAAGAATCATCAGGGATTTCAAGTCCCATATCCTTACACCTAATATCATAGGTACACCTAATATTGTACCTATGAGAGCCCATTCCGTGAGTTCATTTCAATGAGAATCCGTGGTTTGCTGCCATTTGCGGATTTCTCCAAAAACCCACCCCCATTCCCATTGAAATATTATTCCGGTGTGACCCTGCCCTAAGGCAGTGGTTCTCAACCTGGGGGGGGCCTCCAGATTACCTTAATGTGCAACATTGTTTTCTCACTCAACAGTATACAAACCAACATAACGTTTAAGTGTATAGAGGGTATCTGCACATTTCTAAAGTGACAATTGAAGGACTTTTTGATTTAAAATAACAAATTAAACATGGGCCAAATTGTCAAATATTAGAGGCAGAAATTAGCAAAAATAGCAGATCTACATGCTCACAACGCCTCGCGTTGCGAGGCGTTGTCGTTGTGAGCATGTAGATCGGCTATTTTCACAATAGAACTGTGTTATACAAAATGTAATGCCTCAACTCTTAGTGCTCGTCAGGGTGGGGGGTCCCCAGTTAAAATATGATTATTTGGGGGGTCACGGCCAGAAAAGGTTGAGGACCACTGCCCTAAGGCACGGTCACACAGCACTTTTATTCCACATATGAGGGCGGATTCTTCCAATGCATTTCAATGGAAATGGAGTGTATTTTGCGTAATGGCAGCAAACCGCTCCATTCCCATTGAAATGTATTGGCAGAATCCACTCTCATACAGTAGGTAGAATATTATTCTGGTGACCTTGCCCTTACTAATAAAAGTCAATCGAAATTTACTTGAGTAAAAGTACAAAAGTATAGGCTATTGGCATCAAAATATACTTAAATAGCAGAAGTAAAAGTAGTCATTATGCAGAATATTTCACAAGGTATTATGTATAAAATTTATTAAAAGCTTTGGAAAATAGCAGATCTATACAAGCTCGCAAAGCGACGCGTTGTGAGCTTGTAGATCGCATATTTTCAAATTAGCCAAGGTTTTAAGTGGTCAGTGTATGTTTTGTAATAATAATTCAAATCTACAAAGTAACTAGTAACTGATAAAGATTTAAAATAATTGCAGATGGAGTAAAAGTAGCCTTCAATATTTGCCTCTGAGTTCCAGTCTCCATGCCTGTTTCTTCACCTTATATGCCACTGTTGTCCTTCTTGTTACCTTAAGATGTTTTGTGTGTAAGTGTTTGTTGCTGTTTATCTGTCATTTTAATGTTGTCTAATTGTATGAGACGAAAGACAAATTTCCACACTGTGGACAATAAATGAAACTAACTATGATACCCAAGTACCTGTCAAATACTTTATAATGTCAAAATACTTTATAAACGTTAAGGATGTCCATAATTACAACACCAGAGGCAGTGCCACAGATCACGTTCAACCCAGAGTCAACTCAAAGAAAGGGTCTAACTCGTTCTTCTGCTATACCACAAAAATGTGGAATGCCTTACCGAAGGCCATAAAGGAGTGTGGATCACTAGCATCCTTTAAAATTGCCCTGAAAAACCACTTACAGGCAGCAGCCGTTCGCAACTGGTAAAAAACCTAGCCCTACCCTCCCTGCCCCTTCCTTGTATATACTTGTATACTTGTATATTCCTTGTACATACTTACTGTCTGTTTAGATTTACTGTATATTCCTTGTATATACTTACTGTTTGTTTAGATTTACTGTTTTCTTTTCTTTTTCCCCCCCCCTTTTTCTTTACATATCTACTGCATAGTACTGTGTTCTATTTGTCTGTCATTCAATGTTATATGAGATACTTAAATGGTTTCCTGTTGAAATAAGCTTAGTCTTTTCATGGATCTCCTTTTAGTAGACCTTGTACCAGTGAACTGTACCGTCATGAATCTGTACATTTTCCTATGCAAACTTCTAATAAAGCCTTCAATCAATCAATCAATCAATAACTATTAAACTAACTACTTGTTGACACAGCTTGTCGTTAGTTCTCCGTTGCTGCAGAGGGCGCTGTACAGGAGGAGGCATTGCCATTTAAAACATCGTTGACTTCTTTTTCAACACATGGACACAAAGCGGAAGGAGAAGAGAGCAGCGTGGTGGTGGTGTTGTATGGACGACAAGTTGCACAGTTGTTTGCCACTGTAAACCTCTTATCATTCATCCGCGATATCGTTATTATATACCAGTATATAGTATATTTAATTAAGTATTAACATGACTGAAGGGGAAGCAGGGGGGTCCGGCGAGCTGCTGGCTTTAAACCCACAGCAGGAGGAAGAGTTTAAGAAGAAAGTCCAGGAGGTGAAGAAGAGACCACGCAAGGTTGGTATTAATTAAACCATAGCGTGCATTCAATGGGAAATAGCAGATCCACAAGCTTACACCCCGCATCCTGCCGTGTTTGGAGAGCTTTTAGAGCTTGTATATCTGCGAGCGGCACACAGTCTTTAGTTTAGAAGTCTAAAATACTAAATCAGCCTCGTGTGGCCTTTCAACCTACGTGAAGCTAACCAGTGGTGGAAAACACGCTCTTTACTGAAATAACCTGATGATGACTGTTGTGTACTGTAGGCCTACCTTCTTATTATAACTCTATGAGGCCTACACGTAAAAGTCCTTCATTAAAAAATGTATCCGTTAATGTATGTTTTGTATTAAATGATCTATAATCTAAATCTATATCTTTAAAGTAACTAGTAACATTACTAAAGGTGCCTAATAATAGTAATAAATAAATGTTTGTGGCTCTGTGATGTAATGTAGTATAATATAATGTGACAGAAAAATCTAAATACTTTTTCTTAGTTTCATTAGTCTTCATTGATGGAATCATCATCTGTCCCATTTTGGAAGTCAGTTAAACCATTGAATCTTCTCCATATGCCAACCAATGATATACTGTGATAAACAAACTTGCTTTCAGGTATAAACCTCATATTTCCAATCAACTTTTTTATGGTTTCTTTGTAGGTGTTCTGACCTTGTTGGCCGTGTTAAATATTTTAAGATGTTTTCAAAAAAAAAAAAAACTTTTTTTCTTTTTGGGACATACAAGGTTTTTCCACTGGAGTGTTATTATAGACACTTTGTGTTTTTGTTTCTTAGAGGGGAGGAGGAGCCCTTCTGAATCCAGGGGTGATCTACGTGGCTCATCTGCCTAATGGACTCATCGAGGAACAACTCAAGAAGTACTTCCAACAGTTTGGGTCCGTCAATCGGCTTCGCCTGGCCAGGAGTAAAAAGGTACCAACACGGCAACACCATATGTCCGTCTGTCCACTGGGGTTGGCGCAAGTTGGCACCTCGACAGAGTGCTGTTCTAGTTGTTCTCTTTGCTTCACTGTTTGTATCCCATGCACAGGGGCGTCACAAGGGGTAGGAAAGTGGAACTGAGTTACCAGGGCCCAAGGTGGAGGGGCCCTAATAACTTTATCTATTGAAAAATAGCAGATATACAAGCTCACAGCGCGGCACCGAGTGCCGCGCTGCGAGCTTGTAGATCTGCTATTTTTGAAAAGTTGTGAAAATGTGTGAAAATCTTTGAACATTATGTCTTTTTTAAGCGAACATTTCTAACTAAAATTTTGCTTCTGGGGGTCCCTGGAACTAAATATTTTGAGATCGGGGTCCGTGGCCAAATACATATCATCTTGGGGGTCCTTGACATAGGTTTCTTGCACACATTTTCCAGATTTTTCAAAAATAGCAGATATACAAGCTCGCAGCGCGCTGTGAGCTTGTATATCTGCTATTTTTCAATAGTTAACATTTATGGGGGGCCCGCAGTGAATCCTTGTACCCAGGGCCCAGAATTTGGTGTGACGCCCCTGCTCATGCACAATGTGTTCGGGTTCGTTGTGGACCAGATGTGGACTGACAATAAAGAAGTGGTTCCCAAACCTTCGAGACCCAAAAGAAAATGTGATGTTCTCAGTGAGGGGCAGGCCCCAAACTAGTGAAAATAGCAGATCTACTAGCTCACAACTAGAGATGTTACCGATCAATCGGCAATGGATCTGATCAGGCCGATCAAAGCGTGATCGGCGATAATCGGTGGTTTAGATCAAAAGGTAAATTCACCGATCCGATCCGATCGGTGCATCCGATCAACCAGCCGTTCAGTATGCCCACTTGAGGCCATTTTGGGGTATTGATTTCCACAGTGCTGAAGGAATAATTAGTTACTGCTATGATAATAAATACATAGTAATGCTGGTAAATAACTATAAGGCAAATATATAAATGAATTCATGAGTGAATTAATTAATTAAAGTTAAAACATTAACATTTAGAAAATATAAATAATATATAAATAATAACTTGATCGGTGATTGATCGGTATCGGGTGATCAAACTTTTGTGATCGGTGCTCGGTGATCGGTTCCAAAAAACCTGATCGGACCTTCCCTACTCACAACGCATCACATATCGAGCTTGTAGATTTTCACTAAAGTGTTTTACGTTTATGGAATGTATTCGATTTTATTTATTACCATTTCTTTTTCATTTCAAGTGTACTTGCATTTTGTTTTACAAACGTATAGCTCTATTAAATTATTTTATTCCACCTAATAGCTGCAATCTGTAGCGATTATATCCAACCCTTCATTTGAACCAGGGTCTCAAGCGTGAGACCAAATTTCTGCTCAGCTGATGATAAGAAGGGCATTCATTCATCTGCCCCACGGTTTAATAATAAAGAGAACAGAGAAAAGGACAACTCTCTTATCCGGTTCAATTACCGTCTGGAGAATAGTAAGATGTGCTCTCTACAGGAGTGAAAAAGTATTTTCGTATAAATGGGTGCAGATTCTGGCAAATGTCAGAATAAAGGGAATATCCGCACTCTCTTGAGTAGTTTCTTGATAAGAACAGAGAAAAGACTGACAATACGGAATACAGTAATTGCACAGTAAGCGTTATTTTTTAGCTCCAGCTCTGAGTGGACATCTCTCCTCTACCACGTTACATTAACCAGCATGAAACAGATGAAATCACTACTTACATGCTGCAGAGGTTCCAAAAGTTTAACGTAATTCCAAAGTGTGTACATTGTTAAAGTCACAGATGCATGGATTTCATATAATATACATAAATATGAACTTTGGCTAAAATCTTGTGTTTTAATCCGTCGTGGGTTTTGTTTACTTTTCGAACGGCATTACCGCATCATTATAACTTGTCATGGCAGCTTGGTAGACTTCCTCTCATGTCAAAATAAGAGCCACTTGTAACAAGTCAACAATACAACACTAGTTTTATCTCTAGGTATACTTACAGGAAGCATGTGCAGTATGTGACACCAGGGCTAGTAACTGACACTATTAATTAAATGTTGGTGCAGTGCGCAAGAGCGCTTCATTCCGTGTGACCCGCCGTGCAACATTTATTTTGACCACGCATGCGCACTTGTGCACCCCTGGTTATATTGTATTGACATACTCCACCATACAGATACGTTAAATTAACACTTTATTCATTAACATAGGTTCCGGATTGCAGCTTGAACTTCCTTTCTGGCACCAACTGAAAGTGACTCCAGGTGTATCAGTGATCTGGGGTCATAATAGGTGTGCCTACAGTAATGTGGTACGTTTGCTTATCGCCTGCCTGTTGATTGGCAGAGTGATTAAACCCAGGTGCCGACAAACTCATCACTGACTGAATGAGAAATATGATACGTATGTTTATCCATAGACCGTTAACCCATTTAGGCCTAGAATTATTGAATGCTTTAACCAATGAAAAATAGCAGATATACAGCTCACAGCGCGGCACCGAGTGCCGCGCTGCGAGCTTGTAGATCTGCTATTTTTGAAAAAAGTCGTGAAAATGTGTGCAAATCTTTGAATATATGTCAAGCGAACGTTTGTAACTCAAATTTTGCTTCTGGGTGGTCCCTGGAACTAAATATTTTGAGATGTGGGTTTGTGGCCAAATTATACATATCATTTTGGGGGTCCTTCACATGAAAAGGTTTGAGAACCACTGACATAGTAGTCTCTCAAGAACAGACTAACTGAGCTCCAGTTAAGTGAAAAGGACCCTTTCTTTGACGATGGCTGGCCAGATTGCTGACATAAAAACATAGTTGTTTTCAGAAAACCTTAGAAGGATTCAAAAGACACTTATAGAAACGGGTCAAAATTCAAATGTTCACGATTTTTCAAAAATAGCAGATCTGCGAGTGCCGCGCTGCGAGCTTGTATATCTGCTATTTTTCAATAGTTAAAGCATAAAATACACAATAATGTGTACCCGTTCTAAATGGGTGGAAACAAGTTCAGGGCAGATGCTCAAGTCCACATTTGCAGATGTGTGCGTGGCGCTGAGCACGTGAACTAACCTGTGTTTCTCTGCTGGCATCTTCAGACAGGTGGCAGTAAAGGTTACGCCTTCGTCGAGTATGAATGCGACGACGTGGCCAAGATCGTTGCTGAGACCATGAACAACTACCTGATGGGAGAGAGGCTGATCAAATGTGAGCCTTCATGAAAACACTGCAACAGCCAAACACCTGTTTGAAATATAATGCAAATGAAATTAACATAGCTGTGCATATCACAATCCTTGAACACAGATATCAGCTTGTATTAGGGCATTCACGAATAGTGATTTTTACTATTCTAATTATTCGACCTCAAAGTATTCGAATAGTCGAATATTCGACAGGACAGGGACTGGTCAAACTGTCAAATATAAGTAAGCAAGAGGCGAACATTGTGAAAATAGACGATCTACATGCTCACAACGCCTCGCGTTGCGAGGCCGCGAGGCGTTGTGAGCATGTAGATCTGCTATTTTCACAATATTTATCTGCGGAACCGAGTCACATTAAATGTAATACCTACAATTCCAAGTGCTTGTCAGGGTGGGGGTCCCCAGTTCAAATATGTTTATTTTGGGGGTCACGGCCTAAAAAGGTTTGAGAACCCCTGGTATAGAGCATTTACCATTTACAAATTCATCCACAAGGGGTATTGACAACTCATTCTTATGACTTCCTATCTAGCCAAGCTTTATAAACTATATATTTTCTAAAGAGAAAACAATAGAAAAATAAGTGAATATTCGACTTCGGTGAACAACGTCGAATAGTGACTTTGATATTCGAATATTTGGTGAATGCCCTAGCTTGTATGTCATTCGCACTACTTACTTGCAGATTATATACAATACAAATCTGCGTTTCTCCCTTTATGCTTGTTTTCATGTTAATGTTATATTAACATCAAATTGATTTGACTTTTGAAAGTCATTCAAGCCCTGTAGGCGTTTTCCATTGGCACCAACTGAAAGTGACCTCAGGTGCGTCAGTGATCTGGGGTCAAATAAGTGTGCCGACAGTAATGTGGTACGTAATGCTTATCGCCTGCCTCTGATTGGCAGGGCGATTAAACCCATGTGCCAACAAATCCAACTGGTTGATGGTGATGTTAACTCGTGTTTTTTCATCACACATTAAACTGTTAACGAGCAGCTGGTTTGTTAACTATTGCATGAATGTACATGTTGTAGACATTAAATAATGAACTACTAATAATGTTTGCCACAACTATGCTACCTGCTGTTCTCATACTTGTGTTCATTTAGTTAATATTAGAGTTGGTATTCTGGAGTATTCTTCTTTATTTTTACGTTGGTTTTAATTTTAGTTTCAGCCAACAAAGTATGTATTTGACCTTTTCAGGCTAGGTCGTGCAAGTGCTGTTGGTCACAAACCAACTTTTAAGGTTTTATTGGTTGTGTTTGATGCTATGGGTCCTAAATTAATCATAACATGGTCGCCATTGGTACAACAGTTAGAGCAATACTCAACAAATAAAATGAGCTTAACGGTCACTAAAATATTGTCTTGCATTATTTTTCTAAAATGTTAATTTAATTTACGGTTTAATCCCCAGTCAGTACTACCTTTGTGGTTATGTTGACTTCCTCTATTCATGACTTCTCATACTGTGAGAATTTCAGCTTGTGCAGCTAAAAGCAATGGTTGACTCCAAATCTAAACCTATACATCTCTTCTCTCTCCTGCCGTTTCTCAGGTCATGTGATGCCCCCGGAGAAGGTTCATGAGGAGTTGTTTCATGGTTCCATGAAGAAGTTTAAAAAGCCCGCAAATCCTGCCGTGGCGCGTTACAACAAGGTACACACGCAGGAGGAGGTGGACAAGATGACAGACAAGCTGCTGCGCAAGGAGAAGAAACTCCGCAAGAGACTGGCAGCGCACGGGATCGAATACGACTTCCCTGGATTTGTAAGAACCTGTGGTTTTAGGATGTTAGTTTAGGCGATGGTTCGTTCATTCTGTCTTCATCCCTTCTTTCATTGAACATTAACATACTTTTTCCTTCCAGGCTGCACAGAAGAGGTCATCAGATGAGATAAATGCGTCTACGTGTAGCAATGTAAGGACAATCTGTTTTACCTTTTACTGTAGTATCAGGGTTTGTACTGGCCCTTGAGTAGATTAAATACTTAAATTTAAATGTCCAGTATTTAAATGTACAGTAGTTCTAAAGGCCAGAAAATACTCTGACTTTGCACCTTGAAGGTGCTTGATTTTGGCTTTTGTATGTTGTTCAAGCTCTGAAAAATGAATGTAGATGTTTTCCATTGGCACCAACTGAAAGTGACCTCAGGTGTGTCAGTGATCTGGGGTCAAATAAGAGTGCCGACAGTAATGTGGTACGTAATGCTTATCGCCTGCCTCTGATTGGCAGGGCGATTAAACCCATGTGCCAACAAATCCACTGGAAAAAACCTGGAACTTTGCTGAACGCCTATGTTTTTCATTATAGCCAGAAGCGGAGAGGTACTTTATAAATAAGTAGTTTATCTAAGAGCTGATCAGCTATTTATGCTATTTTCGAAAACATTTGAATGTACAAGTTCTCGGTTCCAAGAACTCGACGGTTAGTACCACCTCTTGAGCAGGGCCAAAATCAGCTCCTGAGGACCTTATCTGAAATGAGCCACAGTGTTTGGAAACAAATCCAATACCTGGAAATACGTTTCACTGCGCTGCAATGCCCAGCCCAGTTCACTTAGTTCTTGTAGTCGAAAACAGACATTCAATAACCCTGGATAACATTCTTCTCTCCTTCTCCCTTCATCAGGATGTCACACCGCTCTGCACCCCTTCCGTCCTGGAAAAGAGGAGGTTGATGGTGGGTGACGACGACGGGGACGACGAGATCGTCCTCAAGATGCCGACTGCTGTGACCTCCAGCGACGAAGATGAGGAACAGGATAGCTCAAAGGAGGAGGAAGGGGAAAGGAGTCACGACGAAGAGGACAACGAGCCTTCAGAAGGCGACAAGACTGTGACGGAATGAAGGAAACCCAGTGAACTCTTTTTATGACGGACATCGGTTGTGTCTCTTTCAGCGGAGGCGGTGTGCAACCATGTGGGTTTGCGTCTGTATGTTAAAGGATGCTTTAACTTTGGACTGTTCAATAATGTCTACGTGTTTGAAGTCCTCCTTTTTCATGACGAGCCTTTATTTGGACGTGTTGATTATATAAGGAAAGGGGTTAGGCTTGGGCGGTTTCTATTTTGTCATAACTTCATAACTTACCTGATAATTTACCAGACATTATATGGTATGTGTGTAAAAGAAACAAAGAAATAACACAAAATGTAAAAGCTGAGCTGCTGGTGATCAGTCATTATAGCATGTATGACATTATAGCATGCATGACATATGCATATGGACAAGTCTTGCTGGGTTTAAATAATGGTGCATAGAATTACTGAAATGGGGCTGCAACTATTGATTATTTTGTTGTCGATTATTGTGTTGATAGATTTGTTTTCATTAATCACATAATTGAGAAGTCAGTTTGTTTGATAATGTATTTTTTTAAATACATCAACAAATCGACGTGAAACGATTACTTTTTTTTAATAATCGACTAAATAGATTAGTCTAATTTGCCACTCGTTTTATACTTGTTAGAACAATGCAGCCCAAAGAATTGCGGAAATACAATCTGCAAGCCCGCAGCGCATTACTAATGCGTCATGTTTTGTGCCTGTAGAATTGCGATTTAGTTTCTTTAGTTTCTTTTTTTCCCCCCCGATTTTGTATAATGAAACGAGTAAAAGGTTTACCTGTTGCACCCCATAATTAATAGATATATTAGGATTTAAGCAGACTTCTTCCATAGATTCAGCATAGCTTATTGGAGAACCCGGTGACACGACTTGTTGCCGCAGTGATGCGACACGTCAGTGGGCTGAACAAAGAAAGTTCTAAATGGTGGGAAAGGAGGGGCCCAAGTAGACCCCTGAGGCGGAAGGGGAATATCTATTGTTGATGGTATTGTATATCATAACTCGATGTTGCCAAAGCCTTGTCATGTTCTAGTTATGGGCTCGTAGAAACTGCCCTCACTTGTGGTGTGAGAAGCTGTCATGAGTGCAGCTCATGTTGTATGATTATTGTGCACTTCATTTGTTTTTGGTATTTAAAGAGAACATCTGACATTTTCAAATTCTAATTTTTCCATGCGTAAACAGCCAGTAACTCCAGAGAAACTGTAGTATTGTCTTTTTGTTTCTCAATAACCTTTAAAAACCAGTCGGTATGCTACAAACCAGATGTCATGTTTAATAATAAATTTCAGATGAATCTATTCCTGTTACATGAGCACAAAAATGGAAGAAGTACTCACATAAAAAAAAAAACCCACTCCATTCCCATTGAAGTGCATTGTCAGTCACACTTTTATTGTACCTATGAGGGTGGATTCTCTCAATGCATTTCAATGTGAATTGAGCGGTTTGCATCGATTTGCGGATCTCTGCTAAAGAAATTGAAATGCATTGGCAGAAAGCAGAATCATGGGTAGAATAAAAGTGCGGTGTGCCGGACGTGTCCTAAATTGCCAATGCTAAAGAAAGTATAAAATATCATTTTTTACCCAAGTACAGTACTTGATTACTTTACACCACCTCTGGTATAGATGGATTGTGTTTTGTGTGTGAGTCAGAATGAGATCAGGTATCATGGTATGGATATTTACTAGCGTTGCTGTAATTACTGCAGAAGTGCAGAACTCATTTTGTCCAGAAGATGTCACCATCATGCTTCGTACACACACACACACGCACTATGATGCGGTGTGTGGATTTATGGATTCAGCTATTGGCAAAAAAAAAAGAACATTTAGTAAAAGTTGCACATCCCTGCTGTAAACCCACGGACCCACTGTGTTAATCTCGCGTAATAACCAGGCTTTCCGCAGTAAAGCGCTCTTTCTATTTGCTGTTGAGTTCTCAGATCCGGTCTTGAACCCGCCTACTGTATCCGGTACAATGCGTGCACGTACACAGTAACACAGACGGATTCCGTATCCGTTCAAGACCGGATCTGCAACGTGCTAAGCGAACGGATCCCGTTCTGTTCTGACCACAGTGTGGAACAAACCAAACATGCGACAATTTTCCCAAAGTGCCAACATCATCCCCAGTCCTACAGCGCATGCGTACGACATGCGTAGTGTTACACAGATATAGATAGCCTATCGGAAGCTGTGACCCCGGCGGTCGCCGTTTTAATGCTTTTACTGTCGCGATTATGTGAGTAAATATTAATGTTGATAAATAATAGTGAGTCGTCGTCGTGGCATATAATAACTAAATATTCGGATGTTTTTTTAATGCTAGAATGATAAAACGTTTCCCCAGTCAGATTAGGTAACAACAACATGCTGAAAATAAGTATTTCATAATAAATACAACGCACAAAATCTTGATGATTTTTTGGGGGGTCCTTTGGAACAGTGGTTGAAAATTGACACCTATTAGCCCACGGACCACCATTTGAAAAGTAAAGATATGCCAAGGACCCCCAAGATTTCCAACCTTTTTAATCTCAAGGACCCCCTGGGCCTGTTTGACATGCATATTAGGCTACCGCTACCCCCATTTAATATGCCATTTCTATCTCTGAGACCCCAATTTTTATTGTAAAATCAATGTCAATTTAGCTTGGAGAGTCTCTGAGTTATCATACCCTAAAGGGTTAATTTTGGTTTCTAACTATCATTTAGCAGGGGACCCCCTGGAACTCCCTCAACTATAGGACCCCTGGGGGTCCACGGACCCCACTTTGGGAACTGCAGTGCTTTGGAACGTTGGAAAGTGTGGTTCCTGTGGAAATAAGCCGTAGTGCTTTCTAGGATCTCCTTTTAGTTGACCTTGTACCAGTGATTTGTACTGTCATGAAACTGCACCTTTTCCAAACTTCTAAAAAATTCTTCAATCAATCAATGGAACGAAAAAGCAAAACAAAGGAGAAGGTAAAGCCACAGCGACCTCCAGAGTCACGCACATTTATAGGACACCGATCTCAGCGAAACACCCCATTCTTGTCCTGCAAGCAAGCAGAGAGAGAGAGAGGGGGGAGAGAGACACACAGAAGACAGTGAGAGAGACAGGGAGAGAGAGAGAGAGAGAGGGGAGGCGAGGCTGAAAGCAGACTATATTACTATCAGCTGTATGTTAAAAAAAAAGATTGGATCTGACGTGGTGAGTAAATCCTCACAATGTTCCTTTGTAATGTTGTGCTGCCTGCTGTGGCTGTAATCTGGCGTTTCAATGGAAGGAACTATTATAGCCTCCCAGCTATTATTATTATTATTATTATTTTGATTTGTATTACCGGGTCTGCTTTTACAGTAGAACCAGCACCCAAATGTTTAGAATGAAACACGATGGATGGGTTTGGTCTGTTGACAGCATTGTACACAACTGGTGTTGTTAGCATGTATATTGTGTTATTGTGTGAATGGTGATTATTTCAGCTGGTCCAGCCCAATGCTAGCAGCCATGGGAGCCTGGCTAACCTGACACAAAGCAGGGATGTGTGTGTGTGTGTGTGTGTGTGTGTGTGTGTGTGTGTAGCAAGGCTTGTCAAAAGATGACACTGTAGTAGGTGTGTGCCTGAACTATGTCACACTGATGTAGTTTACTGTAATACTATTAAATAATATATCAGGGACACGGTAGAACTGAATTGTAGTAACATGACATTTGCTTGCGGTTCTGTTCTGAGAAATTTGTACTTTGAACTGCATTTGACATGGTTTTATATTATTTGATTAGGCCGGTTGTTTAGTCTGTTTGTCTGTTCGTTGTTGTTTCCTCCTAATACCAATCTCCTAAAAAAGATTAGTGTGGTATATGCATGTTTTTTCATAACAACAGCACATCATGGTCACATCTGAGGCATAGCAATTCACACAAAGTACTTTGAAGAAGTTATATTGTAGTGAAAGTGTCAAAGTCCAACATGTCACTGTCAGGCTGCCAGCATATTTTATACAGTCTATGGCTGCCAGCCACCTGAAATTCAAATGGGGACACAAGGGGAAAAAAAAAAAATCTTACTGACTGTACACACCGCTATATGTACATTCTTTTGTATATTACAGTATATTAACCATTTGAACACCAGCATTTCTATTCTGTATGGGAACATTAGCCGAAATAGCCGATCTACAAGTCTGATCTGTGGACTTGTAGACCGGCAATTATTTTTATATTTGGTGTAAAAAAAAAAAGTGTGATTTTTTTTTTTGGTTGAAATAAGTATTAAATAGCTCTATATTCTTAGTACTCATTGCTGTATAGAGTGTTTGTTCAGTAAGTCTTCTCGTCTCTCCTGCTCTTTGGTAAACATTACATGAATTTGAAAGGTTGGGATACTTATTTTATCCAACCATTAGAGAGAACTTGCACAGAATACAGATTAAACAAGTGAAATTGGAAGTGATGCCACTAAGAAATGAGCAGTCAAAATTGGAACTGGAACATTATAAATTTGAAGCTGAAAAATGGGTACTCTTTCCTGACTGGCTGACATTTTTCATCCCACCTGAAAATGCATTCCACAAAGGGACAGGGGTTGACACTAAGGTCTCAGAGGCACTTGCCCATCGGGCAAGTACAGGTCATGTTCTACTTGCCCGAAGGTAATGCCCACTTGAAGTAAATCGTCCATTATAAAATGATAGGTACAATTTTAATTACCGCTCAATTTAACACTTATTTCTTTACGTTCTGGGGCTGTGCGATAAAATGTCACACCTCAATACCTCCAAATCCAAATACCAAATACTTTAGCTATGATTGAATATGTCTATGGTTTCACACTTGTTATTTTATATTTTTAAATGTAGCAACAGTAAAAAGTAAAAATAGAGCTCTTATTTTACATTCCACAGACCAGAAGACACAGCGCACAGGCCACGTTCAGGTGTTTAGACAGATATCTGGTGTTGTGTTTATAGACATTTGTGTCTCCTCTCAAATGAGTACTTGCCCTGTCGGGCAACCTGAAAGCCAACTTCACCTGCCCTGACGTTTTATTCACCTGCCGGGGGCAGGTGGGCAAGCCTTAGTGTCAATGCCTGCAGGGATAAATGACACATGAACAAATGACATCATCAACTTGCGAGCTTCCCCACAACTTTCCGATTTGGGATGACGGTTTCCAGGAACCTCATCTCGGAGCTACATAGCGGAGGGATGGGTTCCGAAAGGAGCTAGAGCTGTTTGAACTAAGACGTGTGTCCAGGGACGTGCTGGCCATTGGGAAAAGCGGGACAACTCCCGAACGGCCGGTTCATTCCCGACCGGTCCAGGCCGGCCATTAGGAAAAAATTAAAAATAAAATGTCGGCCTTCGTTCCATTTGGGGGGCTGGGCGGCCAACAACGTAAATCGTCGCTGTCGGGCAGAAACCAAGTTATACATTTGTAATTTTTTTCGCAAAGCAAAGCCCTGCTTCACCATACAAGGCCATTGCACAAAAGTAGTGAAAACAGCAGATCTACAAGCACACAACGCCTCGCGGTGCAAGGCATTGTGTGCTTGTAGATCGGCTGTTTTCACTAGGTCAAATCATTTTTAAAATGATAAATACAAAACAAACGGTTTTAGACATACAAGGTTTCCACCCGACAACGACAAGATATAACTCATGTAACTGGACCACTGGCTTGTTTCTTGTCATGATCTGAAATAGCTAATCTTTGAGTAGCAGCAGCGCTATAGAGAGAGATCTCTCTCTATAGCGATAAGGGCCTCTCCAACTATTTTTCCCGGGCTGAATCAGGGGCCCAGCATGTCCCTGTCTCGGAGCTACATAGCGGAGGGATGCGTTCCGAAAGGAGCTAGAGCTGTTTGAACTAAGACGTGTGTCATTGATTGATTCCCAAAATTAAGGAATAAAGCGTGTCCCTTATCATTTCAATAAGGGACACATCTTTTAGTTTCGTAATAGGGCTAATAATGTCCTAAAGGGGGTGATTTTCGTTTATTTCAAGGGACGATGGTTGGCAACCCTAGTTTTCACCTGGACATTGTGTTAACTGTGAAGTCACGATCCAATGAAACATTAGCTGCAATCCAGAAGATGCTTTTATGAATAAAACATTAGTTTTTGACGGAGTGTGTTAATATAACACATACATCTGCAGTGATTAGATGAGGTCTCCCTACTCTTTCACTGACAAAGTTAGACCCTGGTGTCGGACAGAACAGTGGTTCCCAAACAGCCTAAAAGACGAAAAGAGAAATCAAATGTTTGCCCGAGTGAAAATAGCAGATCTCCAAGCTCACAACGCGTTGTGCCATGTTGCGAGCTTGAGGATCACAACTTCTTAAACATTTGTTTTCTAATTTAGGTAATTTCTTTGATTATCTTTTATTTCATTTAGTTTGTTCTTGCATCAATACAAAATACAAAACGTTTGGAATCTTGTTTGAAATGCCAACGATGATGTCATCGATAGGCAGGTTTCTGAACTGTGCACAGCCCTCCCCTGAGACACGTATAGAGTAGACGGACATTATGCTTCTCATAATGAGCATTAGTGAGTAGGGCATTCACAAATAGTGATTTTTAGTATTCGAATTATTCGACCTCAAAGTATTCGAATAGTCGAATATTCGACAGGACTGTCCAAACTGTCAAATATTTAGCAAGCAAGAGGTGAACATTGTGAAAATAGCCGATCTACATGCTCACAACGCCTCGCAACGCGAGGCGTTGTGAGCATGTAGATCTGCTATTTTCACAATATTTATCTGTGGAACCGAGTCACATTAAATGTAATACCTACAATTCCAAATGCTTGTCAGGATGGGGGTCCCCAGTTCAAATATGTTTATTTTGGGTGTCACAACCTAAAAAGGTTTGAGAACCCCTGGTATAGAGCATCAACAAATTCATCCACCAGGGGCATTGACAAAAAAAAAAAAAAAAAACGAATATTCGACTTCGGTGAACAACGTCGAATAGTGACTTTGATATTCGAATATTCGAATATTTGGTGAATGCCCTATTAGGGAGTAGTACCAATTATATGAGTATAGGTTGAAATTGGGTGATGTTGTCCTTAAAGGGGAAGACCACCCATTTTCAATATTGAACTATGTCATTAATATACCTTAGAGGAGTTGTGTGGAAATAAAAAAAAGTTTCCCCTCTTCTGTGTTGCCTAGAACTGGAGGATTGATTTTGGGGTTTGTATTGTAAAGTACAACTTGATGACATCACACATTGTACTTTACAATACAAACCCCAAAATCAATCCTCCAGTTCTAGGCAACACAGAAGAGGGGGAACTTTTTTAAATTTCCACACAACTCCTCTAAGGTATATTAATGACATAGTTCAATATTGAAAATGGGTGGTCTTCCCCTTTAAAGCGATTAAATGTATTCCTTGTCTGTGACACTGTCGATGCGCTGTGCGACTCACAACCAGTAGGCCCCGACCTACTGGTTGAGAAACAGGCACAGCAGCAGCGGTGGTGGTGGTGGTGGTGGTGGTGTGTGTTTGCCTCGGGGTTGTTGAAGGTACCTGATCAGACAGAAAGCTGCTGCTTGTTTGAAGGGAACGAGTGTTAAACATGTGACACAGAACTGTTTCAAGATGTCCAAATAAACATTGCAGGGATGTCCTCGTGGTTTATCTGCATGGAGTCACCCCCACCCCCACACACACATACAGTATTCTACTGCAGGGGTTTTCAAACTTTTTTGTCTCAGGGCACCCCATAAATATTTTTTTTAATCCGAGGCACCCCGTCCCCTACATTATAATTTTCACTCCCAGCACCTTATATTTATAGCATATCGTCATTGTCGCGTGGAAACCTTGTATGTCCAAAACCGTTCGTTTTGTATTTATCATCTATAAAATGTACTAAACTAGTGAAAACAGCAGATCTACAAGTATCTCTACTTGTAGATCGGCTGTTTTCACTAGTTTTGTGTGACAGTCTTGTATGGTGAAGCAGGGCTTTGCTTTACTAAAAGACGTACACATTTGGAACTTTCTGCCCGACAGTGACGATATTTTTGTGATTATGTTGCGAGGAAAACTTTGGGATAATAGCCATTTTGGTTAGAACTGACTGAAAATACTTTGTACTTCAAGTTTATTTTTTCAAGTGTCCAAATAAATTTCAAATTTCAAATATTATCAAATGATCTATTCACTTCACCGCGGTGTAGTTTTCTAGCTATCACCTAAAAATAGATAACAAAGCCTAGGTGATAGCTAGGAAACTACAACGCGGTGAAGTGAATAGCTCTTCACCCTGGACTCTGTTAGAGCCTTGAGACTCATTCTTCTGTCTCTTTATGAAGTGAAAAACGTAAATGTAAAAGAAGAGTGGACTTGATGAAGACTGACTCTGGCGGTCTCGTGGCTCTTGTTGTGTCTTCCACAGGGCTCTCCAGGGCAGCAGACCAAGGGAGCTAACATGGGCGATTACTAATCGCGGAGACGTCTCCCGCCTCCGTCTCTCTCCACTTTCGGCTGTGACTCCGCCGGGACCTCGGCTGACCTCTTCCTCTCAACAGGGTTTTGGGCTTTGACTCTTCTCCCCGGAGGAGGAAGGAAAGTGGGCAGGGGAGAAGCAAGCTACGCCTCCCAGCTGGCCGACCGGACACACATGCTGCATAGCAGCCATTCCCTCCCTCCCCTGCGCCCAACTCCACCACCACCACCCCTCCATCCGTGCCTCCGTCCTGTGCAGGGCACGGCTGCTAACACGCTAACTAACCAACCAACCAACGAAACACAGACACACACAAACACACAGGGAGGCCAGACCCCAGGAGTAAAAACACTACATTTTGTCATTGTGTGTCCCCTCCGCACGCTCAGAGGGGAGTTGAGTTTTGTTTAGCTGTTGTCCCCCGCAGTCAGTCGGTCGGTCAGATCGAGGCGGAGCAGGGGACCCCCCCGTCCAGACCCTGGACGTCCACATCATGGCGTCCAACATGGAGAGCTGCCTGGCGCTGGTCCTGCAGAAGGACGTGGGCCGCCGTCTGCAGGTGGGACAGGAGATCATCGACTACATCTCCGACAAGGAGAAGTCCCACGACCTGGAGCACGACCAGACCTCGCTGGACAAGATGGTGGACGCCATCGCCACCACCTGGGTCAACTCCAGCCACTTCAAGGTATGCACGCGAGCACGCACGCGAGCATGCACGCACTCGCCTGTCTGGCAGTCGATGGCAGTCACTTCCTCGTTGTGTGTATGCAGAGTTTCATTTTTGATGTCCTGTGCTGATCTGAGACTGCTGTGCCGATAGTGAATTCCAGAGAGTGAATTTGAATGTTGTGTGTGCATGTGTGCGTGCGTGCGTGCGTGACAATTCTGCTCTGACCTCCAATAGTCCTGTCACAATTATCACATGATCTGGATGAAATGTCAGAAAAGTCATATTTCCAAAATTCCATCATAATTTCCATGTGTCTTCCATACTCTTTGAAGCTGTCGTTTCAGCATTTAGGCAAAAAAGAATGAAAAAAAAAAAAAAACATTTAAAACCAAACGTTGATTTATTTTGCCATTATTCATGTCCTACAGCAGCCATGATGAGGACCAACACAGGTGTTCCGATTGGCGTAGCCGTAGAACATTAGTTCTGTGCCAATCAGACAAATAGAAACAGAAAAATCTGTGTTGGTCATCATGGCCGTTTAGAACTACAAATGCAACCCATGAATTGCCGATGTGATAATAATGAAAATAGTAAAGTACTGTTAGTTCTTTATGTGTTATTGCTCTCTGGCTGGGTGTTCAACAACCTGATCCCTCCTTTCATTCTTGGGACAGCTGAGAGGGAGACACTGTAGGAATGACAGACAGTAGGCAAGTTTAAAGAGGCGGTGCCATAGTTTTGTACCTTTTCTGGTTTTCATGTGTCTAGGAGGTTGACAGTACTTCATTAGATTAGGTTGTTATGAGCAAGTATGTATTCCCTTTGTATTTGGGGTTTCTTCCTGGAGGCTGACACCTTGTGGGTCAAAAGGGCCGTTCCAAAAACGGTGCTTAAATGACATCATATAATGATGCCCTCCCCTTTTACCTTTCACCCGACATTGTGGGTGTGGCTAACTTCAGCTGGGACAGTAGGAAAGCTGAGAGGGAGACAGTGTAGACACAGGAGAGAATGAATGGTCTATAAGGCTTTGTTCTTAGTGCAACAGGAATACACGTGGATCTGGATGTGATGTCATTGACCGAATGCTCTACTTTTATCCTCCGGTATTGACCTTTAATTTGACTAAAACACAAGCATGTTTATTCAGAGAGAATGCAGAAACCAGACATGGAATGTGGAGTGAATTGACTCCTCCTCCTGTCAACAGGTTCTCCAAGTACATGTTTACAGATGAAATGGGATATGATATGATATGGCTGCAAAAAAACAAAACAAAAAAAAAAACGCTTGGAAATCCGTTCAGGCATTCAACAGTTAGAGGCTTTAGTGTTTTCTTCAAATGTAAACAAACATGGCCGCCATGTTTGAAAGATAGAGCTGTTCTGGGAGTCAAACATGCATTCCGTGATCGCGATCATGCCAAAAAATGGACAGGGACAGTTACGGCCAAAACTCGGGGAAACTCGTGTTTGGCAACAAGGTTGTTAAAAGAAATATCCTTTTCGTTTATTCGGGTTTCAGACTTTCAGCTAAGGTACATCTTTGGTACATCCCTACTTTTTCAATTGATTAATTAATTCATATTTATATTCATATAAATGTATCTTTAATTAATAATCAAGGAGTCTTATTATTTACAGATCGACACAAATACAAAATGACACAACGACTGTGACTTAAAGCTCTGCTTTATAAGAAGTCTGTGTTTTCTACTGTACTAACAGGATGTTCTCTTTGGGGATTTAAATGCTTGATCTAGACAGCTTCAACTGAATTCAATCTATACAATTAGTGAATAAACTTTCAGTTTGTTTTGTTAGATTTTGGCTGTTTGCATTGTTCAGACATATAATGGTGTTTCACTCTGTGGAATACAATCTTTGTGTCCTGCCTGTTGGCTTGTGAAACAACCACAGCCTTATCGTCCGACTGGCCTACATTCCCACTGTACTCGGCTGAGCTGTGTTTTGGAATTTGATCCGGGACGAACATTGGAGCCAGGCTTTATTTGATGTCATGTTTGGATTTGCTGCTTTGGTTTTCGTGTCTGAACCAATGTTAATTGTGTTGACTAAAACTATGATGAAAAATGTTCGTCAACCAGCTTTTTTTTAGTGACAAAAACTAAATAGGTCCAAGACTGAATATATTGACAATTTTGTCAAAAACTAGACTAAAATGTTAGGGAGGGATCCAGTAGAACTAAAAGACAATTTAAGTCAATTTACGTTTGGTTACGCTCGGGCGATAGGTCCAAGACTAAATATATTGACAATTTTGTCAAAAACTAGACTAAAATGTTAGGGAGGGATCCAGTAGAACTAAAAGACAATTTAAGTCAATTTACGTTTGGTTACGCTCGGGCGTTGCAGTCTGAAAATAGCCAATCTATAAGCTGCGATGCTTTGTGAGCTTGTAGTATTTTCAGCATGCAACCAAGTGTAAAATCAACTAACTTACAGTTAACTCACAGTCCTACTGTAGACAGCACAATCTGTGATGAGAGATTAAAACTATGCTGTTTTATTAGCCCCCGGCTTTCCTTTTAATAAACCATTTGAATTCAAAACATTAGAGAACTAATTAAACAAATTATAAATGTAGGCTACACGGTTGCAATTAAATCTCCCTCCCAGCGTCAGCTCTCATACACAGCTAATGTCGAGTGCAATTGGTCATGACAATGTTGCCATGTCTTTGGGGTTGTTTTTCGGTAAAGTTGCTTGTAAATATTGGTACTAGTTGCGAGTTGCAGTTTTTTGGGCTTTTTTCCAAACTATGTTTAAACCAGTGGTTCTTCAAGATTCTTTTGAAAATACAAGCTCACAACACGTCACATCGTGGCGCGTTATGAGCTTATAGATCGTCTATTTTCAAATAGTCGATGTATACTGTACTTAAGGTGCTCATCATGGGACCTAGTTGCTTCTTTTGGGCTTGTTTTCATTGACCTTGATGCTTGTTTCTGTCTCAAAATCTGGCAAGTAAGCGGACCACCAGCACTCACACGGATCCATCGTCTGCTATTCATTGTATTGGTATTGCTATAAGCCATCATCAGTGTCACACTGATTATGATTGTCTAGTTGCGCTGACGCCAGGCCGCGGAGCGACAAAGAAACTATTCTGAAACTCTCTCACCCAGCCTCACTTTTTCTACTATTTTTACCATGTAATTATTTCCATGAGATTCACATCCAGATTTGCATCCAGAACTGCTATGTGAGATTCATAAGCTGGCTTTGTTGAGGTCCTGGCCAGGTGTTTCTTGGTCTGCCCCTCTTCCTTCTCCCTTGTGGGTTCCAGAACAAGGCGTATATTGTTGCAGCCTTCAGGTCGCACTTAGTATGAAAACATCCACCTCATGTCCGTCCATCCGTCCGTCAGTCACCCCAATACAGCCAGTCACGCTAATACAGTCAGTCACGCTGTAACTGTCAGTCACGCTGTATCTCACTAGCCTAGCACAGCTAGACAATCCACCCATGTTAAAACAAGGTGGGGATATACTGCAGTTAGTTAGCTGCAAGTATATAGTCTGGCCAAGCCAGGCTAGTACAATAGCTCACTACCATGGGTCTGTGGCACGTCGCTGATTGCCTGCACCCGCCTGTTGTCTGTCCCATGTATCCCTGCGGTTGCACGTGACCGTTGGCAGCCAATAGCATCCTTTGGTGCCTTTACAATCTATGATGGCAACACCCATGCCAAGGACCCATATTGTGTCATTTGCGCTGCATAGAAAGCAATGGCTTCGCTTTGTCCATATATTTTATACAGTCTATGGTTTTAACAAAGAAACAAGCCTGTATGCATATCAATAGACCTGTATAGTAGGTGTTGAGCGACGTGCGCATGACGTAATGCACCACTGGGGGTAACGCTGTCATTGTTCATCTTGAGGACCTTGCTCTTTCCTCTGAATGTTGAGGCCAAGGCGTGATGAAATGGCTGACACCATCTTTGTCTTTTCCTGCATTTGATGTTGGGTGTGGGAAAGAAGGGCCTGGTCTTCAGCGAAGTCAAGGTCGTCTAGTTGTGTCCAAGGTGTCCACTGGATGCCACTTCTTCTCTGTGCTGTAGATGTCTTCATGACCCAGTCAATGCGTCACTGAGGGTCAAATGTTGACTTGTACGTTAGCGAAGAGCGACATCTAGTGTAAAAACTGAAATACAACGTGAAACAAGTCGTTGGTGCTCTGCTCTGGGCTTTTAAAAAGAACACGTCAAAAATAAGTAATTAGCTGCGTCTCAAGTCCTTAAATCAAATCCTAGTTCCTAGTTCCTATTTCCTTGCTTGTATGTTAGTCTCTCCTATTGAGGAAATGGAGAAGAGGAGACGTCCCATTTCTGATGACAACATCACAGGTGATATCGTTCTATTTTCAGTCGGTGGGATAAACATAATATAAGGAAATAGGAAAGAAGTGTAGGAAATAGGATCTAATTTAAGGACTTGAGACACAGCTCTCGGTTTTTGAGCACTTTTTCCACCACTGCTGGACAGACTGTGGGTTGTGGAGCGCCACACAGTCTCAGTGGTGAACTAGGTGTTAACTACCTCTATCGTTTCCTTAACCACATGAACCCTAGCGGTGTGTATCCTGGGGTGAACCTTCACCGAAAATAGCAGATCTGCAAACTGAGTTTGTACTTTGTAGATACGCTATGTTTGGTGAAGAGATTTGGTGCAGACTAGGGGAAGAAAGGAGGGGGCCCCGTATAGACCCCTGGGGGATTCTGATCAATGAAGTATATAGGGTTTTTAAGTGGTTACTGTAAGTACACACAAGTATTCTGCGGTGCAGCTGAGAGACTGCCGTCTGTTCTGTATCTGCTGTACAGATGCATACGTTTGTGAATATTTTCTTTCCCTTCCCAAAATCATCCAACAGGCCTTATGTGCTGTGGCCCGTGAGTTGCCAGTCTGATATACAAGTACCTCTGATGTAAAGAATCCAAGTCCCAAGCTATTCTGTTATTAACGTGTTGTTACATTGAAAAATATATACAAAAGTGTGCGTGTGCATGTGTGTGTGTGTGTGTGTTGGGGTGGCAAGAATCTGGCGATACAATAGTTATTGTATAGAGTACAGTATTGGGGTTAGGCTACATTAACCATTTAAACCCCATATACTTCATTGAAAGCAGCCCCCGCTTTCCCCTCTACACCAAATCTCTTCTATAGGCTCTATACTAGTACGCTTTAATTTTTTTGTTATACACTAAATATCTTTGCCAAAAATAGCAGAGCTAATAGCTCACAACGCAACGTGTTGTGAGCTCTTAGCTCTGCTATTTTAGCCGAATGTTTGCCACAGAATTGCTGACACTGGGGTTCCAGTGGTCAATATTGAGTAAAATATCATGTTGAATAATATAACGTGGATTAGTTTAACACGCTCTCTCAGTACATGCTGATGACTGTTGCCTCTGTATGTTTTCTGCTCTGCATACCTTCTCTGTTTAGACAGCAAACATGAACCCGTTCTGCAGCCATGCGGGCTACGAATTGACACGTCACGTGGAGTGATCGGTGGTGGGAGGGGGGGTCCCCGGCACAATTAGTTGATTTAGCATCAAAATCAGTTTAACCCGTTGAAACCGGGCCATTTTAAGATTTTAACCACATTTACCGTTATCTTATACTCTGGCTATTCAATAGCAGATATACAAGCACACAGCTACAAGCTTGTAGATGGGATAGTTTCCAAATGCATGCAAATATGTTTAACATTTGGAATATTTTTTAATCATTTTAACTACACAAATATAGTTTGGGGGCACAAAATATTTTTACTCGGATGAGCTTCAAATTGGGGCCACCAGTGCTCCCTGAACCACCTGGTTCCAGAACCACCTTGTTCTTAGGTTCCAGGTGGTCCCCAGCTAAATGATGGAGAGTTGGTAACCAAATGGACCCTTATAGATCTTTAACTCTTGAGAGTGAAACCTTACGGGTCCATTTCTGGTTTCATTTTACACTTTCAAGAGTTTCAGCATCCATATTACTTCATCTGATCAACCTGTGGCCGTTATCTCTCCTATGGTATCACATCAATACAGCATGGAATTGTCAACACAATCCAAACCAATGACACCAAAAATATAACATGTTTTGGGTCTGAGAGGCTAAATCTCCGTCCGGACTCAAATGCTGAATCAATAATGGACCTTGATATGAAAAGGGTTGAAAACCACCGATGTAATGCATTCACTATTTTTAACCATTAGACCCCTTTGTTTCCAACGTCCCATCGTGCATTGCGCAGAAGGTGTGCGGCAGTTCCGGCGTCGCGGCCGAGTGTGATCTACAAGCTCACAACGGTTGCATCTGCGACGCGACGTGAGCTTGTATGTCAGCTGTTGTCCGGATGTGTCCCACACCTAATGCTACAGTAAATTCTCACGGAAACGGGTGGATACAAAAAATTCATACTAATAATGAATAATAGTAATTGCCATCGTTAATGTTTTTCTTTCATGTCGTTATATGATGCTGATGCTCCTCTCTCTCTCTCTCTCTCTATCGCCATATCTATATCTATATCTATATCTCTATATTTCCCTCCCATTCCTCTCAGGATGTGTTGTTATCGTGTTGTGTGTCGTAGTAGCTCTGGCTAAAAGCAGGGGTGTGTTAGCTGCTATTGAGTGTCAACTCAGTACTTAACTAACAAAAAGGCAGCGCATATCATTTACTAAGGGCTCCTGAATACAATACATGAAATCATGAATACCATACATACATACTGTACATATAGGATATGATACAAATTATAATAATCTGTATTCTATATTATGGGGAATTGAATTTTGCTACTAGAAAAAAATCCGCTTTGTAAAATCAGCGCCGTTATGGCGTTAAGCCTCCTTCTTTTCTGTAGGCTGTACATTTTAAACTGAGCACCCGGCCACTTAAAAGCATTTCCTATACCAATGCCGTCTGATTAAACCTTTTTTAGCTGCGTAACTATGGGAGAGTGTTTTCTGCAGGTCTTTCAGTCCGAGTGTATCAAAGGGTGCGTTCAGAAATGTGCACCGGGTCTGGTTAGGGTTAGGGTAGTTTTACTGAGGTTAGGATTAGGATTTAGGCACTTACTACACTGAGCACACACCCGGTGCGCATTTCCAAATACACTCGGACTGAAAGACATGTAGAAAACACGCGTAACTATGGGATCTCTAACCGTTGATCTGGATTATATTACTTTTCTTTTTTTAATATATTTTCTTAACTTTTATGCAATGCAGCACTTTGAGACTTATAAAGTTTGAAATATAAAATGCTTTACAAATATTATGATTAAAATGTATTATTATGTAGACAGAGGGACAAAAGGCAGGCCAGGGACCATGCATGCACCCCAGGGTGACCCTGGTGGTCAACAGTGGTTCAAATGTGGATAGAGGTGGACATGTATTCATAGGGGTGATGGTGGATTCTATCACCTTGCTCATGTAGCAAGGAGGAAGGTTTAGAATTACACTTGTTTGTGTGTGTGTGTGTGCTCGCGTGTGTGCGTGCGTGCGTGCGTGCGAGCACACACACATACAAAACAGTCCAGATAAGTTACTGTGCCTGTGGTAATGATTGGGACATTAAACATTTTCTTTCTTAATTTTCTTATTTCTAGCATTTGAATTAGAAATAAGATCATGCAGCTTGCCTTTCATTAAAAATAAATACCGGTAAATGCTGTGTCAGGTTTAATATTATTATACATCTTTAGAATCTGCTTTGTTTGCGTATCCTACAGTATATTAAAAGGTCAACCGATGGCGGGCGGGCATTCGGAGGGTGGGATGGTGGACATTCCAAACGTAACATGCGGGCAGACCTGTGAGGTCCCTAACCCTATTTTGTAATTATTAGCTTTTTCTTACTGTTTTTAGTTAATGGAGCAACTATTGATAATATCTTACCAAAATTTGGAGTTGAATCATTACAAGGTAACTACGCAAGACAAACCACTACCAAAAACCAAAGTGTCATTTTGCTTTAAGAGATCAGCAGTAGAGATAACCACACACCAATGTCCCTGGGCTATAGGAAGCCTCTAAAAACAGTTCACATGGTGAGATTGTTGTCTTGAGTATCGTCAGTGTTACTGGTTTAAGTGTTCTCAGAGGAACAAATAAAGATATGAAAACGGGTCTTCATAGGCTCCATCCTTTGTCTTCATATTTGTTGACGGAAATGTTTGCTACTTAGCCCTATATATATGTCCTTTTATGAAAAATAGCAAAAATAGCAGATCTAAAGCCTCACCGCGTGTCGCAATACAATCGTATTATCACTACAGATATCGAGCTATTTGGTGAATAATAAGCTCTGTGCATAACTGTAGTTCCCTTTTCCAGACAAAGAAGGCACATTAAGGAAAGAACCTCTAATGTCATTTTCTCTATCCAGCAATTCCAGCTGACAACCAAATCTTTCAAGCCAGAAACGATGTCTTATTCATTCACATTTCTGCATGAATCTCAGCATATGGGCAGTTTTTTGGGGCTTTCTAGCCCAGGGACATTTGTTGTCTCGTATGTCTACTATGTGTGACCGTACACATCACCAACAGACACCTGTGGTGTGTGTTGTACCAGTAAAAACCAATAATTATGGTTTCATCTAGTTGCTGTGGTGCCCACGCCCACTCTGAGCTTAAGTTCCTGTTGCCGCTGTATCCCATAATCCCTTGTGGCATCCAATTCCCCTGAGTCACATGTCTGCCTTTGCGGTGTGGCTCTGCTGGAGGCTAGCCGTTCAAAAGAGGGTCTGACTGTGTATAGAATACCGGTACTTTGTTGATTACTTTTGATGCTATAATGGTCTTTTTATTTGTATTAAAAAGGTCTTAAAAGTCCTTAACTCATTTACTGCCATGAAAAAGAGCGAAATCGCTGAATATTATGCGTCGTCTGAATCAGCGTCCAGGAGCATTCAAAAGACACCCACGGGTCCTCTAGAATCGGAAAATAATCCCTGTTCACTCGCAACGATCCACTCCAAAGATATACTGCTTCCGCATCGAGCTTGAATGAGTATGAGCAGTGGTTAGTGATTCAATCTTTGGGGGGTCGCTTATCTAGACACGTCACGCGCATGTCGCTCAACACCTACTGTACAGGTCTATTGATATGCATACAGGCTTGTTTCTCTGTTAAAACACCCTGTTGTGACACTAAGCGTTGGCGAGGTCTTAGCATTAATGCATGTCTGGTTGCGTGAGAGGCGTGCCTGCTCAGAAAAGATATGGGGCAAATCATGTGGGGACCCCCTGGGCGTCTCGACCCACAGGTTGAGAACCACTGGTCTAAATAATTATGGCGTCACTCTAAGATTAACCAGTCAACATTCCATGTGTACAGTACGTGTTTACAAGAAAATGCCCAAATGCCCATCGTGTGTGTGTGTGTGTGTGTGTGTGTGTGTGTGTGTGTGTGTGTGTGTGTGTGTGTGTGTGTGTGTGTGTGTGTGTGTGTGTGTGTGTGTGTGTGTGTGTGTGTGTGTGTGTGTGTGTGTGTGTGTGTGTGTGTGTGTGTGTGTGTGTGTGTGTGTGTGTGTGTGTGTGTGTGTGTGTGTGTGTGTGTGTGTGAGATAAGGCTCAGGTAGGACTTTACCCTGACAGACACCATGATAAACATTAGACCTCACACACTTCTGCCGCATGTGTGTAAGAGTGTGTGCTTGCGTGCGTGTGTGTGAACAACAAAGATTTGTTGACTGCCTGTACAGCTGAAAGTAAACAATGAATCCACAGAGAGACCATTTTCCGACTTTCTTGTCATTTGCACTCTCGGAGTGTTTGCTGCATTCCAGTCATGGCTAAAGATAAACTAAAGGTAGTTGTAGCTAAATCTGTGTGTGTTCACTGTGTCATTGCTTGCACCAATGGTTCCCGAACTGGGGGTCCCCAAATTATTCTGGGGGGGTCCCCAGTTGATTAACTTAATGAATGTGCAACATTGTTTTCTCACTCAACAGTAAACAAACCAACAACAGAGTGTATACACGCCAGGGTATCGGCATATCTCTAAAGTGACAATTTAACCATTACTATGTCAAAAGTCACCAACAAAGCATTCTATAAAAATGGTCAAACATTGGCCAAATTGTCAAATGTTACCCATAATACCCGAGAAAGAAGCATTCATTGGGAACAGACGATCTACAAGCTCACAACGACCTCACATTGCGAGGTGTTGTGAGCTTGTAGATCAGCTATCTTCACAATATCTATCCTTGGAACCGAGTCAAACTAAATGTAATGCCTCAACTCCTACAGTTCCAAGTGCTTGTCAGGGTGGGGGGCCCCAATTCAAAAAGGAGTATTTTGGGGGGTCAGTTTGGGAACCCTTGACTTACACAACAACCACAGACATAAATAGGAAAGTGGGATATGTAGCCCATTACAGGTGATAAGTTGCACAGTGCTAGCTAGTGTAGCAGAGTAGCTCAGAGCCTCAGCCTGAAGCCCACAAGCCTAATATCTCCCCTGGAACAAGGGGGTTCCTTCCTGGTCTAAGTGATTGATGTTTGGCTTTAACCGTAGTCCTGCACGGGAACACATACAGAGAGTTTGAATCGTGGGTGCTGGTATGCAGTATGCGCTGGCCAGAAGTTAGCACTGCTTAGCTCCATCACT
>NC_137829.1:41389630-41407130 GCF_963921795.1 Nannobrachium achirus | reverse complement strand
TGATAGGGGAAATTATAATAGTTCCACTATTTTTGACTTTTTTAAAATATATGAACTTTTTTCAACATGGAAACGATTATGACAAATAATAATAGACGATTATGTAATAATTGTGACAGCCCTAAGTGGGCTGCTGATCCAGGTGTGCCAGCGGTGGAATGTTCTCGGGTTGACTAGACCTCAGCCTTGTTGTTATACAGTCATTGTGTGAACTGTTTATGGTCTGGTCACAAACCTTTTTTGACCATGTTTGACATAGTGACTTCCTTAACCACTTAAAACATGTACTTATTTGACCAAAGAGTTCCTCAGGGCTCTATACTAGGAACCCGTCCTGTTTTTGCATCTGCACTAAATAGCAGATCTGACAAGCTCACGCCTCTGAGGCCATGGTTCTCAGCAGGGAACCGATGGATTGTGTACTCCAAGTAAGGGAATCAGACTTTACCCAGGTGAAGGAGTTTAAGTATCTCTGGGTCTTGTTCATGAATGAGAGGAAGGGGAAGACGGCGAAGGGGATCAGCCGGAGCCGGAGAAGGAGCGGTATTGCAGTCGTTGAATCACACTGTTGTGACGAAAAGAGAGTTGAGCCAGAAGGCAAAGCTCTCTATCTACCGAGCAATCTTCGTTCCTACTCTCACCTATGGTCATGAAGTGTGGGTCATCATGAGCGAAAGCATAAGGTCATAGCTGAGTGGCTTGTGAGCCCGCCTGGGGAACCAGAGCCCCTGGTTGTCGCAGGTACGATTCCAGGCCATGCCAGCAGTGTGTCGAAGTGTCCCTATTAATAATTTCTCCCCCCTTCCTCGCTCCTCTGTGGGCAGCACTAGGGCTGTCACAATTATTACATAATCGTCTAATCGCAATTATTTGACATAATCGCAAATATTTGACATAATCGCAAATATTTTGTCTTAATCGTCATAATCGTGAATGTTGAAAAATGTTCATACATTTACAAACACTTTCAGAAATAGTGGAAACGGCAGATCTACAAGCTCACAACGCGTCGCATCGCGACACGTTGTGAGCTTGTCGATCGGCTATTTCCACTATCAATGTTATTTTTTAAGTAGAAAGTTGTCAAATATGTCAGTAATTTCTTTGTATATTTTTTGTATATTTAATATACAGAAATGTAATTGTCAACGACAAAAACACAATTAAATCGTTAATCGTAATTATTTGTGTGACAATTAATCGTCATGTAAAATGTCATAATCGTGACAGCCCTAGGCAGCACTCAGCTGGGTGAAGCTGAGTCCCTTGGGATAAGCTAGGTGTGTAAAAGGTCGCGGGCTACAAGTGGCCGAAATGAGTTTTCTCAGATGGGTGGCTGGCATCTCCCTTAGAGATAGGGTGAGATGTTCACAGTCATCCGAGGGACTTGGTTGAAGATGGATGGATGGATGGGCAAGCTCACAACGCACTGCGTTGACACCCTTGCTGATGTTGTAGATGAGCTATTTTTTAACGTTTTCTTATGCCACAGAATACGGAGGTTAGCGTCCATATTATGGTTATTATAAGTTCACAAAGTGAACGATCAACAAACAAATCCTGAACTATAAGATCCTGGGTACGGGACAGAAGAACAAGCTGCACTCTAAAAAAAGAGTCTGCATGCCGTATCATGCAATGTCACCCAGCTGGGTGGTAATCTACTAAATGTCACTATGGGAGCATGGTATGGTACAGTGTAAACAGCCCTCACCCCTATGCCATGTCCCTCTTTCTACTCTCTTTCTACTCTTGTTGAATGTATTCTACTCTCACTGAATGTAATAGACAGCAGCATAGTACTGACACTGTGTGTGTTTCTATATTTGAAATATCCACATCTATGATATATTCTAGGTATTTCATAATTCATAATTAATAATGTCCATGCGTTAAACCATAATTATAATATGTAGCAGAAATGGCTGATCTACAAGCTTCCCATGCGCCACTTTGTGACAGATTGTAAGCTTGTAGATCAGATATTTTTGAATTTAAACGATTTTGCAAAAATAATTGTGATTATCTCCAATAATTGCGATGAGGCGATTATGTAATAAGTGTGACAGGCCTACACGTTGCCCTGATGAAATGACCCATCTGTAAATAGAATGAATAGAGAGTGATCTGGAGAGTGTGTCTTTTACATAATGTGCATATCGTTGCTGTTGGGCAGAAACCCAGTATGTCCAATCATGTTACTTTTCAGGAAACGGGAAGAAAGATAACCTGTGCTCCAATGGATCAATGGATGTAGTTGTGATTTAGTCCTGAGCTCTCGTTGATACTTTCCATTGATCAGATATTCACGAATCCCACAGAAAAATGGCAAAATCTAAAAAAATAAGAAAATAAATAGCAGATCTATAATCTCACAATGTGTCTTGTCGGAAGTAGGGATCGACCGATTATCGAATCGGGGGATAATCGAAGTCAATATTCATAACATTTATTAATATCGCAAAATATCGATATCGGAAAAAAAATCTTGGTTACTGATTTTCACCAATATCCTGCTGCGGAATACGTTTTTAACGCTGAAAGAAATATTACCGCAAATTTAGAAGACATATTACACAAACAGCAGTGTGTCTAAAGTGAAAGTTACTTCTCAAAAAGGAATGGCAGGCATTATATGCAATTATGCAACGTTTTGAGTCTTTTATTACTACATAGTAGCATATCGGTTGACCCCTTGTCGGAAGGGAGGGAAAGGGAGACCTTTTTAGTCCTGCGGTGGCAATTCTGTTTCAGCTTCAACCAGATTGATGGCTGCACAGATGGTTATGATGATGAAATACTGTATATGTATATGCCATACGTGTGTGTCCGTGTGACTCTCACCCCTATCCTGCATTAGGATTACAGAGAGTAGAGGTCAAACCAGCCAGTGCTTGCTGCTTGGTACATCTGGTGTGTGTGTTGTGTGTGTCTGCGCGCATGCATGCGGGCATGCGTGCATGCGTGCTGTACCTCTGTCTCAATCTAATGACTGGAATTCCCTCTTACTGCTTTTCAGTCCAGCAGTCTAATGAACGACTTGTTTACACCTGGTAGCTGAGGGCTTCCACAGATTGCATAACACAAGTCTAATGCAAGTTCACAGGTGTGATAGCGTTCAGATAAACCACAGTGAACACCTGAAGAGGACAGGATTAAAGGTTGACAAAAATCTAACTAGACTGCACTCTAGTCGAGGTGCCAACTTGCGCATTCTGCACTCATGGCCATGTAATGTATGGCCTACTTGTTCACCATATATAAGGTCGCACTTGTTGATGGTGACGTCACCAAGAATGCTGGTCCCTGATTGGCTACGGGCGTAAACACAAACAGATACGCAACCGAACGCAGTACTTGTGCACTCTGCTGGTGCAAGTAACAAGGTTATTCTGGGTTTGATATTAAAGCAGGGGTCTTCAACAGGGGTCCGGGACCCCTAAGGGGTCCTCATAGTCACTACTCCAAATCTTTGTGTGATAGAATCTTTTGTTTCTCCTTTTTCATATTAACCCCTTGAACCCTAGTGTCCTGATTCTGAGAACTTTAGCCAAAATCTACAAGCTGCTTGTAGATCGGCTATTTTCAGCTAAGAGGTTTGGTTTAGAGGGGAAAAAGAGCAGACTCAGTACAGAGTGAAAGGTCAAGTTTATTAAGTATTGACGGTTCAAGTGGTTAAATATCTGAAATTTACATGAATTCAAAATACACTGATGATGAAACCATATGGAATCTCTGAAAAGGTTGTGGGGGTCCCTGCTTCATCTCTCTCTCAACTAAGGGGTCTTTGGTCTGAAAACGTTGAAGACCCCTGTATGAAAGTATGTGTTCTATGTAATGTAATTCGTGGTATTGTATTGTGTTCTCCACCAGGTGGCTCTACTGGGATTGGAGCTGTTGTCAGCGCTGGTCTCCAGGTTGGGGGACCGGTTCAGATCTCACGTGGGAACAGGTACGAAAAACACAACATTTAGGACTCTGGACAGAACAGATACAGGAATTACAGTGTGTCAAAAGACACACGTTACTAAACCAGTAGTCTCGCGTGGCCAGACTGTTGCCTCCGCGATTTGGTCAAATGCTCCCAGCATACAGTCTGGCAGACGGAAATAGAAACGGTGAGTGCGAGATAAAGCGGATGTGACGCAACCGCTCCCTTAGTGCAGTAGCAATAACATGTCCTACTGGAAGCGTTATGTCTCCTTTCAACATTTCTGGGGGCTTTATTTTGTCTTTCTCTGGTGTTATTGGTGTCACCTTCATGATGTTTTCAAACGTTTTCTTAAACTATACACTCATAACAATAATAGGCAGCTCGAATGACTTTGTCTGAGCTATGGTGTTTCTGTTATGTTTCCAATGGGACTACAGTTCAGTGCAGCAGTGGCTACTTCCGATACTCGCCGTTCGGGAGCTGCTCTTCCAGACTCTATATAGCATTCGGAGATTGTGGAATAGTTGTCTGGCTACGCGAGACTACTAAACCAGCAATCTGGGAACCCATTGTCAAAGAAAAGGGAAAAAATAGCTGCCCTCTCTGTTTTGTCGTTCTTGAGATATTACTAAACCAGTGGTTCTCAAACTATTCTGGACCAGGAATGTTCTCGGCCCACTAGGGCTGTCACGATTATGACATTTTACATGGCGATCATTTGTTACTCAAATAATTGCGATTAACGATTTAATTGTGTTTTTTTTCGTTGACAATTACATTTACTGTTTGGCTTTTTGGTTTTTAAGTCTACATGGCAGATATGACACATAACCTAATATATACAAAGAAATTACTGACACATTTGACAACTTTACACTTAAAAAATAAGTTGATAGTGGAAATAGCCGATCTATAAGCTCACAACACGTTGCGATGCGACCCCCCCCCCCCCCAAAAAAAAAGAAAAAAATAATCATATTAGAACTGGGGACCGCTGACCCTGATAAGCACTTGGGATTGCAGGAGTTGAGGCATTACATTTAGTTTGACTCAGTTCTACAGATACATATTGTGAAAATATCTGATCTACAAGCTCATTGTGAGCTAGCAGATTGCCTCTTTTTTGTCAATTATTTGACCAGTTTTTTAGTTGATGACTTTTGATGCAGTAATGGTGTTTTTCTTTTCTTTCTTATTTATACATTTTCTTTTTTTGTATAAAAGCGTCTTAAAAGTCCTTAAATTGTCACTTCACTGTCATCTGGGGACCCCCCAAAATAATGTGGGGACCCCCCTGGTCCTCACATAGACAAGACAGACACAGCAACCACGCAAGTAATACATGTCAGTAAGATATATGAACCCACAAACCCTGCTCCTCCTGATTTTAGGAGGGATGTTTGAGTGTTTTACCTGTTCTGTGTGTGTGTGCGTGTGCCAGTTTTACCCAGCCTCATGGACCGGTTGGGTGATGCCAAAGATCAGGTACGAGAACAAGACCAAATACTGCTGCTAAAAATCATGGAACAGAAGACTGTTACGCCACAGGTGAACACTGCACACACACACACACTCTGACTCTCAACATCTCTACTTACTCTTAATGTCTCCAGTCATCTTATTAACCACATGTACCCTAGCAGCGTCCCTATTCCCAGAATGTCATAATGGGTGAATATTCTGCGAAAATTGGCAAACAGTCAGAGAAAATAACAGCTCTACAAGCTTGTAGATGGGCTATTTTCTGTGATGGGATTTGGCGTACCGGAAAAAATTAAAAAGAATGGGACCAAGTACCGAAATCCTGAGTGCATTACCCTTGGATCACAGAAGTATTTTGTCGATTGAAAATACCATAGGGAATTCTTAGATTGCGTGATATAAAATATGTGTTCCAAAAATAAACTAATCAGCCCGGTGAATCTGTCAGGTATGTCTGTGACTCATGTGTCATATCTGATATTGAGTTACATTTGATAATGTCTGTGTTTGAAGAATTCTTTAAAACCTTCAGTACTTTTAGCTCCGTCAGTTGATGCTTCATATCAATAATGAGTAAAATCGTGGGGCTGAGTTATTTTTATATGATGGGATCTAAGATGACCCTCTGGTATTTTCAGTTGAAATAATTACTCGATAGCGGCCTCTAGAGCAGTGATGTCAGCCTTTGGTTCTCTATATAGGGTTTAAGTGGTTAAACTCTAAATGTGCGTTCGAGCGGCGCAATTACATACGAAGTCAATGCAAAGACGCTCCGTCACCTTGGTATCTTCGCTCATCCTGGCTAACCTAGCGAGCTAGTGTTTTCTGGAAACTAAGGCAAACCAGAGCACAACACCAGTCATTGATGTCAATGGAACTTGCTGCCTCTCCGCGTCATGTAAAAGAACTGTTAATGAACCAGTACAAGGCCTGATAACGAAGGAAATGTATACATCGTAATGAAATCCATGTCAAATACTTTTGTGTGTGTGTGTGTGTGTGTGTGTGTGTGTGTGTGTGTGTGTGTGTGTGTGTGTGTGTGTGTGTGTGTGTGTGTGTGCGCGTGTGCGTGTGTGCGTACAGTACATGTGGGACAGGATGCTGGGAGGTTTTAAACACAAGAACAACAGAACCAGAGAAGCACTTTGTCAATGCCTCATCACTACACTCAACACGTAAGTCTGTCTTTCTGTCTGTCTGTCTCTGTCTGTCTCTGTGAATTAGCCATGATATTTTATTAACACTTTTTGGACTTTTGTTACAATGGAACTAAGACACACAGACTAGAGTGCCACGGTTGTTCTTGGTTTTGCATAGAAACCAGTTCACAGAAAACACACAGGAACCAGTTCACAGAAAACACACAGGAACCAGTTCACAGAAAACATTGACACAACAAACACATTTGAAACATAAATGATTATGATTGTGCAAAAATAATTGGGATTATCTCAAATAATTGCGATCAGGCGGTTATGTAACAATTGGGGCAGACCTGATACTGACCTGCTGAAAATTATAGACTAGAAATGTTCAGACTGCAACTCAAAATCATAGAACTCATCAGTTCTAATATTTGATCACTCACAGAGTGTAAAATTGGAACCAAATGGAAACTTACGGGTAACACTGAGAAGAAATCATATCAAATGGGGGTTCGTGGCCTAATGCATCTAAAACTCCTTGGGGTCCTTGAAATTAAAATGTTTCAGAATAACTGGATGTGGTTATCATTGAAATAAGACAACTCAACTTAACTAGTAAACTATCTGTCTAGTTTGCATCTCAACTATGTTCTTTCAGTTTTTATCTTTCCATACATATTTCTATTTCCATCAACTGTTTCCATCCCCACTGTTTGACATCCGTTATGTTGTTGCTTTTTTTCCAATGCCAATTCCACATTTTGTGCATGGCAAATAATGTTTTTTATTATGATATATTTCCTGTGCGTGTTACTTCGGGGTTCTTGTGACACCGTTTCATGAACACTGATCGGATCGACACATTTTCATTTGGTATTTGCCACAGTGTGGGGTGGCTCAAAGTAGCTTACAGAGTAGAGCAACATGCAATGGGCCTGGTGTACAAGATACATGCATTAGGTCTACACATCAAAGATACCCATGTACCTGACAAACTACTTCCTAAAGGTCAAGGATGTCCACGATCATAACACCAGGCAGCTCCACTAATCATGTTCAACCTAGATTTAACACTATAAAAGGCTCTAATTCGTTCTCCAGCTATACCACCAACATGTGGAACGCCCTTCCACAAGCCTTAAAGGAGTGCAAATCCCTAGCCTCCTTCAAAATTGGTCTGAAAAGTCACCTTCAGGCGGCTGCTACTCGAGACTTGTAAATAGACTAAGCCCCCATGTTTCCACCCCCCCCCCCCCTTTTCCCCCCATTTTTCTGCTTTTGTAATTGATGTTATCCTATGCAAAGTACTCTGTTCTATCCGTCTGTCTTTCAATGTTATATGAGTTACTTAAAGTAGTTCCTGTGTAAATAAGCCATAACGCTTACTAGGATCTCCTTTTATTTAGTTGACCTTGTACCAGTGATTTGTGCTGTAATGAAACTGTACTTTTTCCTTCCTTTTTCTTCAGTCAATCAATCAATCAATCAATCAATCAATCAATTGATTCTTTTTCCATGCAGGTACGGTGCCCAGGGTTTAACTCTCAGTAAAATTGTCCCCCACATATGTAACCTCCTGGGAGACCCCACCAGTCAGGTCAGTTGCCAAAAACACATTTACACTTACATTGCATGTAATTTGATCGTTTAATACAGAGACATAGTAGCCTGGCGTGGCCAGTCCCGACTCATCAGCCCCCTCTGCCGGGAGATACGCAGTGTGAATGATCTGTCTGAGCAACGCCAGGCTAGAGATATAGAACATTTAGGCCTAGAATTATTGAATGCTTTAACCAGTGAAAAATAGCAGATATACTTGTAGATCTACTATTTTTGAAAAAGTCGTGAAAATGTGTGCAAATCTTTGAATATTTTATGTATTTTCAAAGTGAACGTTTGTAACTAAAATTTTGCTTCTGGGGGGTCCCTGGAACTAAATATTTTGAGATGGGGGTCCGTGGCCAAAGAAATATAATTTTGGGGGTCCTTCACATGAAAAGGTTTGAGAACCACTGACATAGTAGTCTCTCAAGAACAGATTAACTGAGCTCCAGTTAACTCATTCAGAGCCCCAGACATTAACGGATTATAATGTCCAAAGTGCCTCCTTCAGGTCCCATTCACTTGCGTTGTCTTATTTTGAAGGCCAGAAGTCCACCACGCAATCACTTCCGGTCTGACGTCATCGGATCGTGCGCCGGAACCGATCCGTGTCCACGTGGAGTTGTGTAATGGCCGACCGGAGCTTTAACATAAGCGAGCATCTGCCTCCATCCTAGCTTCTAAAGTGTAGTTTTGAGATAATGGACATTAAAGATGAGATCCCCCGTCCACCTCAATGTTATGGATGGGACTATTTTGTGCTCGTGGAGCCGTGATGATGCGAAATCAGCGACGGATTTCGTCTCCGGACCGCCGGCGATTCTTCTCGGTAATGTACTCGCCGTTACAGTAATCTATTACTTTTCCCGAGATATCCCGTGAATGGCACTACAGATACTCGAGTACATTTCGCGAGACATCTCGTGAATGGCACTAGATGAGTTAAGTGAAAAGGACCTTTTCTTTGACGATGGCTGGCCAGATTGCTGACATAGAAACATAGGTTTTTTTTTTTTTTAAAACCTTAGAAGGATTCAAAAGACACTTATAGAATTTGGTCAAAATTCTAAATTTCACGATTTTTCAAAAATAGCAGATCTACTAGCTCGCAGCGTGGCACTCGGTGCCGTGCTGTGAGCTTGTATATCTGCTATTTTTGGAGCGGTGAAAGCGCTCCCAATAGACAGGTATGTCCGTGGGTATGTGGGTGGCTGGCTGGCTGGCCGTGTCCGTCCGTCCGTAGTCTGGCAATACCTTGAGTGGCCACACACAACACACTAGTTAAAGGAGGGGCGCTGTTTTGTGCAGGCCAGGCACACTCACCACTCACTCTCACACACACACACACACACACACACACACACACACACACACACACACACACACACACACACACACAGGGTATAGCTACTCAGATTCACCGCTCCACTTCGAACCGAGGTTTGATTTTATTCAATAGTTAAAGCATAAAATAATGATACACGATAATGTGTACCCGTTCTAATATTGATAGATAATATGGAATATTGGCGAGGCTGATCAGGATAACATGTTAATGTCATAGCACATCTACGAACTTACGATGAGTCATGTTGTGAGCTAGTAGATCTGTTAGTCCATTTTCTTTGTAGATTTTTCCCAAAATAGGGACACCAGAGTTAATGTGGTTAACTTCATCATGTCACCAGCTGTAATTAGGCAGCAGGCAGCTGCGTTGCAGTGACATACAAGCTAAGCATGCAGCCTGTTTGCTGTGTCATGGACCAGGGATGCACTGCTGGCCAGCAGCTGCAGCAGTCTTACACACTGGACACTGAGGGCGCCCGGTGGCTGCTGGGCAGTACTGCAGCTTCAGTACACTTGCCATCTGCTGGGTTCCAAGCCTTAAACTAGGGTTCTTTGGGGTCCTATGCTAGCCTACTGATGGGTTTTGTTATACAGTAGATCAGTGTTTCTCAAACTTTCAAATTTCAAGGTCTCCCCTTAAAGCAGAAATAAGCAGTTTTCTGCTGACATAAGCAGGAATCATGCAAATGCTTATTTTTATTTTTTATTTTTATTTTATTATATTCAGGCGGCTAACAATGCTCCCTAATAAAATCTAGTCTCTGTGGCGCTTCTAGGAGCCGCAGTCTACCTCCAAAACTAGTATTTTATCTGTAAGAAGCTCTGTATAGCAGCCCATTGGTGCATGAACCAGCCGACCGGGGCTAAAAGGATTGACAGACAGGTCAACCAATCTGAACAAAAACAAGAGGCGGTCCTGATTGGTCTGTTATTTTGGATGGGTGACCCAGTTTAATCGACCAATGACAGAACTTCTCACAGATAAAAATAATAGTTTTGGAGGCAGATTGTAGCCCCAGGAAGTGTCACACACACACAACATTTCTTTAGGAAGCATTGTTAGCCGCCTGAATAAAATAAAATAAAAATATATTTTTTTAAATAAGCAACTGCTTATTTCTGCTTTAAAGGGCCACTTCACCTCTGGGACAACCCTATCTTATTTTATTGTTGTTTGGGACACGATCAACACAATCCTGAGTTATGTTTTGTGTTTTTTGAGATATTTTAGTATTTCAGCATGTACTAGTGATGCGAAAACGCATCACTAGTACATGCTGAAATACTAAAATTACACAAAAAATAACTCAGGATTGTGTTGATCGTGTCCCAAACAACAATAATATAAGATAGGGTTGTCCCAGAGGTGAAGTGGCCCTTTAAAAATAGCTGATCTACAGGTGTTGTAGCCTTGTAGATCAGCTATTTCTGGCAAAGAGATTTGGTGTACTGTAGACCAAAAAAAAGCTGTCCAAGACGAGTACAGAGCCAACCGTATGGCCAAGTGTTAGGACTGGCGCTGTGAGTTTGAAGTGACTAAATCATTATTATATTCGTCTGCATGGAGGTGGTGAAGCTGAGACGTTGTGTTGTGTGGTCCAGGTGCGTGACGGAGCCATGGGTTGTTTGGTGGAGATCTACAAACATGTTGGAGAGAGAGTCAGAATGGACCTCAGCAAAAAAGGCCTCCCGCAGTCACGGTACGATTACACAAAACCACGCACGCTAGGGCTGTCACAATTATTACATAATCGTCTTATCGCAATTATTTGACATAATCGCAATTATTTCCGCAATTATTTCCTCACGCTGCGAGGCGTTGTGAGCATGTAGATCGTCTATTTTCACAATAGAACCGTGTTATACAAAATTCCTCAACTCTTAGTGCTCGTCAGGGTGCCGGGTCCCCAGTTAAAACATGATTATTTCGGGGGTCACGGCCTGAAAAGGTTGAGAACCACTGGCATACACTACCTGTCTTTGGGCATTGCGCATAGGAGTAAGCGACCTGTTATTGAGCTGAATTATTGTTATATAGTCCTGGAAATTGGGTTAAATATTCTGGAAAAGTTTGGGAAATTAATTGGTAAAAATTGTGGGAACCCTGTATCTCTGACAGGCTGGGTGGCCCACCCAGGGCTGCGTAAAGGGGGACACACACGAGCTGCGGACAGCGCACGTCAAAACAGCCGCCCCCGTTATTGTCAATGAACATACCCACACCGGCGGCGTCAGACGTGCCACTGTTCTATTTACCAGGCGTTGCCGCACGATGAAACATTTCCGCCTGCCATCCGCAGCCCGGTGTGTGCTCCCCTTAACTCATACCCCGCCATTTGCAAATACCTTCGTACTTTCATATGCCTCTGTCTCCATAGACTTCCATGTAATTCATAGTGTACTGATAATGTCATGTCCATGCCTAGATAATGCACCACGTGTGTGTACATTGCTCACAGCTTTCAAGCAAAAAAATCCGAATGGAAATCCGTTCAGTCATTCATGAACTAGCAGCCATTATGTTTTCCTAAAATGTAAACAAAGATGGCTGCCATGTTTGAAAGATGGGGTTGCTATGGGGGTTAAACATGCAATTTCACGATTGCTATCATGCCTACTACTACTTTTTTTTCAAAAACGGGAAATTCTCTGGATTGTCGGGCCTGGCAGGGAGGGACATTAGCATATTCTCGGGACTATCAGGCCTAGCAGGGAATGAGTTAAGTCATGGGTTGCAGCCATCAGGACCCCGAAGAAGCTGCAGGGGAGAAATAGTGTTTATAATTGATGAATGACATACAGTTCACCTTTTTGCGTTTGTCTTGATTTTGTGAAAGCTCTTTTGGAGGCGTGCTTTCCAAAAGAGAGGCCCCTCGACATGGGATTCTACACACATCTACTCTCAACCTAATGTTTGATGAACTGACTGACTGAGTCAGTTGACTGTTGTGTGTCTGTCTGTATGTCTCTAGGTTGAATGTAATCTTCAGTAAGTTTGATGAGGTTCAACGAGCAGGGAACATGATGCCATCTTCAGGATCAGGTGAGCTACTTGATTAACACTTCCAAACCCACCTCACACAGTGTGTGCGTGCATGTGTGTACCTGCGTGCGTGGGTGCGTGCATGTTGACCAGTGAGGGTTCTGGAGGCCAGGCAGCAAGCCTGGGGTTTGAGTAGATGAGTTTCCCCACAGGGGGCAGCTGTCTGCTGGGCTGATCAGATGTCATTCCTCCCCCCTGTAAGACCAGAGAGAGAATCTGTTCGGTTCAAAATATGCTTATGGAACTTCCCATCATGAATCAAAATACCTTACTACTGTCTTTCTTACTACAATGTTTACCAACAAACATAAGCAAGCTTTTTACAGCCCCAAAATACAGGAAACTGCACTTTACAAGTTAATCACCAAGAAAATAAAAACATCCCCTCTGCTATTCAGAGTTTAGCCATGCATGTAAATACTACACTATGTTATCATTATTTTGTATTTTACTGTTCTTTTTCTTTTCAAGTGTGCTTATGATAAACTAAACTAAGTCATGCTTGAGTACACCAGAGTTTATATTTTTGAAATATTCATTCATCAGTTGTTCAGTTTTCATTTCTGTGTAGTTTTAGGAATTGAGTTAGTTTAGTTTTAGTTTTTCAGTTATTATAAGGAAACCCATGATTTATAGAAGCTTTATGTGAACAGTAGGATAAAGACAGCAGCCATGATGGTGGAAAAACTATGCATTTCTATTTTTTTTTGTTACTGTAGTTTTTGTTTCATATAGTTTAGCTTTTTTAATTTTAGTTTTTATTTGGTTTTCTTTCATTTACCCTAGTTTCTATTTTAATTTCAGTTAAGAGTCTTAGAGTTAACTATAATACACACATATATATATACTGTATATCAAGGGTCTTCAACAAGGGGTCCGGGACCCCCAGGGGGTCCTCAGAGTTACTACAGGGGTCCTCCAAATCTTTGAGTGATAGAAAAAAAACGTCTTCTTTTTTTTATATTGACCAAGTGAAACCCTAGTGTCCATAATTCTTTAGCCGAAAATAGCCGATCTACCAGCTGCGAGGCGTTGTGAGCTGGCAGATCGGCTATTTTCGACAAAGAGGTTTGGTGTAGAGGGGTAAAAGAACAGATTAAGTACAGAGTGAAAGGTCAAGTTTATTAAGTATTGACAGTTCAAGTGGTTAAATATCTGAAAACACAAATTGACAGGAATCCAAAATACACGATGATTGTGCAGTCAAACAATGAAACCATGGAATCTATACTGCCCTAAAAAGGCAGAGTGCAGTAACTACATACAAGAATTTCACTAAAAAAATGGGTTTAAAAGTGTTACAGCTGATCAGCCAAATGAGATAAAGGCTTAAACGTGATATTACACTGATTGTATATCTGTTCTTGAGCTAATTGTTCACCCCCCAATATCATGAAGGCTAATTTGGGGCGACACAAATAAATTGGTGTGTCCGAAAACGTAGTTACTGCACTCTGCCTTTGTAGGGCAGTATAGTGGGGGGTCCCTGCTTCATCTCTCTCTCAACTAAGGGGTCCTTGGCCTGAAACCGTCGAAGACCCCTGCTGTAATATACAGTCTATAAACACTGCAGTAAACAGAGAGGTGTACTGGGTGGAGTGACATTGTGCCGTTGAGCCTGATGTCTTTCCTGAGGGGCTTCAGACAGAAGTGCTGAGGTCAGACAGACCTCAGCACTTCAGCACTCACACCTAATGGAAAAGACAGCTTTACGCATGCGCGCCGCGCACACACTCACACACGCACACACGCAGGGGCGTCACAAGGGGTAGGAAAGTGGGACTGAGTTACCAGGGCCCAAGGTGGAGGGGCCCTATAGTAACTTTAGCTATTGAAAAATAGCAGATATACAAGCTCACAGCGCGGCACCGAGTGCCGCGCTGCGAGCTTGTGGATCTGCTATTTTTTAAAAGTCGTAAAAATGTGCGCAAATCTTTGAATATGTATTTTTTTTAAGCGAACATTTGTAACTCAAATTTTGCTTCCGGGGAGGGGTCCCTGGAACTAGATATTTTGAGATGGGGGTTCTAGCTGTGGCCAAATACATATCATCTTGGGGGTCCTTCACATGAAAATGTTTGAGCACCACTGACATAGAACCATAAGTTTCTTGCACACATTTTCACGATTTTTCAAAAATAGCAGATCTACAAGCTTGCAGCGCGGCACTCGGTGCCGCGCTGTGAGCTTATATATCTGCTATTTTTCAATAGTTAACATTCATGGGGGGCCCGCAGTGAATCCTTGTACCCAGGGCCCAGAATTTGGTGTGACGCCCCTGCACACACGCACACACAAACACATTCTGTGTCTCACCGACTTGCTGTGAAGGAGGACGATGGTGGTGTTGTTATTATTGTGTTCATCATAATGACATCATGGTCTCATCGTGTCTCTAACAGCTGAGCTCAAATGAACATTTGAGTTGGTCTGCTTGTCTCACAGTTGAGATAACGTGGAAACACTGAACCCTCTGTATGTGTGTGTGTGTGTGTGTGTGCGCGCGCGTGTGCATGCGTGTGTGTGAGAGCGAATACCCGTGAGAGACGAGTTCACACTTGTGTATTTAGTCTTGCGCGTATAATGGATAATAACGTGTAATGAATTGAGAGAGAGTGGTGTTAAGACATAGAGCTCTAGACTGTGGGTATGAGAGGCGAACATGTCTGCTGGTGAGAGAGAAGGGGAAGGGAAGGGATGGGAGGGAGGAGAAAGAGATAAACAGAGAGAAAAACACTGAGGGAAACAGAGAGAGAGAGAGAGAGAGAGAGAGAGAGGAGAGAGAGAGCGAACGGAGGCAGTGTTCTGTGAAACAGTGTCCACTCGTCTCTCTGGAAGGAAGGATTAATATGACAGTTGGACAAGGTAAGAACACACACATGCGTGCGCGAGCACACACACACACACACACACACACACACACACACACACACACACACACACACACACACACACACACACACACACACGCACAGGCCAGTTTTAATAGTAAACAAACACCTCTATAGATGCTGATAAGGTCTTTAGGGAAATGGGTGTGTGTGTGTGTGTGTGTACACGCGTGAGTGCATTCTTGAATGCATGCGTGTGTGTGTGTGTGTGTGTGCGTGTGTGCGTGTGCGTGCGTTCGTGCGTGCTTTCATCAGTGAATATGCATAGTTTGCATACCCGTGTGTATTTACGAGTGTGTGTGCATGTGTTTGTTGTGTGTAATAGATAACATGAGCGTATGCTAATACTGTATGTTTGGACGCTCTAAAGTACCTGTTTGCAGTGTTTGGCCGATGACGTAATGCTCTTAGCATGACCGTGGGTTGAGGGTTCAGTTCCCTGTCCTGTGGTACTGTGGCATTCCATCATCAACTATCTGCGCAGAGAGGGTGTTTGACATAAACACATTTATCAATCACACAAATCTTATCAGCCAAATGAGCTTGTGAAACATCCCGCGTCATAACATCCCTAATGAGTTTGTTCATTCATTTTGCAATTTAGCTGCAAAAGAGTGTAAATGGAGCCTGGCGGACACACATTGGGGGACCACATTTTATTCAAGAGGCGAACCCCCTGCTTGGCCAGGGTGTGTTATTGAGCTTCTAGTGCTGCTTGCTAACCAGTAGGTGTCCTAGCTGCAGTGGTGTAAAGTAACTAGGTACTTTTACTTAAGTACTGTACTTAAAGGGCCAGTTCACCTCTGGGACAACCAGATCTTATTTTATTGTTGTTTGGGACACGATCAACACAATCCTGAGTTATTTTTTGTGTTCAATCTGTGTTTTGAGATATCTTAGTATTTCAGCATGAATGATGATGCATTTTGCATCATATGAGTCATCATGCTGCATCATATGATGCAAAATGCATCATCGTTCATGCTGAAATACTAAAATATCTCAAAACACAGATTGAACACAAAAAATAACTCGTGTTGATCGTGTCCCAAACAACAATAAAATAAGATCTGGTTGTCCCAGAGGTGAACTGGCCCTTTAAGTACAGTTTTGAGGTATTTGTAGTAAAAATGTAGTCACATCTGTATTAAAGTGTTCTATTATGACGAGAGCTTTACATAGCGAACAGGATAAGGAAAGCCTCCATGAGTATTTCCAAATTCCAACACTTTTACTTCTACTCCACTACATCTGGGATCCAAATGTTGTACTTTTACTCCACTATATGGTCGTCATACTATATGTTAAAACCTACATAAACCACTTTAGCCCTATTTTATACCGTGGCTATTTGAAAATAGCCGATCTACAAGCTCACAACGCGTCGCGAGCTTGTAGATCTGCTATTTTCAAAAAATGTTGTACTTTTACTTTTAGTACTTCAAGTACATTTTGATGCCAATACTGTTGTACTTTTACTCAAGTACATTTTGAATTCTGGACTTCTACTTGTGGCAGAGTACTTAGTATTGATACTTTTACTTGAGTAGAAAATGTGAGTACTTTTCCCACCGCTGCCTAGCTGACACCATGGCTCTAAATGTCTCAATGGCAGAATAGGGAGACCTCCCCCAACCACTGCAGATGTACTAGTTACACTATTAATACAATATACAGATAACGTTTTTATTTGTTAAAATAAGGGTCCGGCAGCTGTAAACACTGGGGACCTTTGATGTGTGTGTGTCCACGTGGGTGTGTGTTCCTTTCTCACACTCATTCCATCGTTCCATAACTAAACTTCTATTCATGCTTCTCTCCCTGTCTTCATTTGGTGGCTCTCTCTTCATCCAAGCCTGACTGTTGCCATTGAGGTCTTTTTTTAAAGTGGTACCATGAGGGCTGTGATGAACATGTCTAGGGGTCTATGTGGGGATCTTTAAAGTGGTACCATGAGGGCTGTGATGAACATGTCTAGGGGTCTATGTGGGGATCTTTAATGCACATGAGAAAGGGTATTTATAACTGCGGAGGAGGTTGCGTTTTTGGCTGTGTG